>NC_067131.1:32430163-32505163 GCF_021347895.1 Acanthochromis polyacanthus | reverse complement strand
TTATAGTGTAGAACGTCTGACTGTACCTCATTATCATTCTATAGTGTTATAGTGTAGAACGGTCTGACTGTACCTCATTATCATTCTATAGTGTTATAGTGTAGAACGTCTGACTGTACCTCATTATCATTCTATAGTGTTATAGTGTAGAACGTCTGACTGTACCTCATTATCATTCTATAGTGTTATAGTGTAGAACGTCTGACTGTACCTCATTATCATTCTATAGTGTTATAGTGTAGAACGTCTGACTGTACCACATTATCATTCTATAGTGTTATAGTGTAGAACGTCTGACTGTACCACATTATCATTCTATAGTTTTATAGTGTAGAACAGTCTGACTGTAAATCATTATCATTCTATAGTGTTATAGTGTAGAACGTCTGACTGTACCACATTATCATTCTATAGTGTTATAGTGTAGAATGGTATGACTGTACCACATTATCATTCTATAGTGTTATAGTGTAGAACGTCTGACTGTACCTCATTATCATTCTATAGTGTTATAGTGTAGAACGTCTGACTGTACCTCATTATCATTCTATAGTGTTATAGTGTAGAACGTCTGACTGTACCACATTATCATTCTATAGTGTTATAGTGTAGAATGGTCTGACTGTACCTCATTATCATTCTATAGTGTTATAGTGTAGAATGGTCTGACTGTACCTCATTATCATACTGTAGTTTTACAGTGTAGAATGGTCTGATTGTAGGTTATTATTATCCTATATTTTTATAGTATAGAATGGTCTGACTTTATCTCATTATCATTCTGTAGTTTTATAGTGTGGAACAGTTTGACTACCTTATTATCATTCTGTATATTTATAGTGTAGAACGGTCTGACTGTACCTCATTATTATTCTATATTTTTAGCGTATAGAACGGTCTGACTGTATGTCATTATCATTCTGTAGTTTTATAGTGTAGAACAGTTTGACTCCCTTATTATCATTCTGTATATTTAGTGTGGAATGGTCTGACTGTAGGGACATGTTATTGGGATCAAACCTGAGACAACTGGAGCTGTTTGCTCATGAGGAGTGGGCCAAAATACCTGTTGACAGCTGCAGAACGCTCATTGACAAATACAGAAATCGTTTAATTGCAGTGATTGCCTCAAAAGGTTGTGCAACAAAATATTAAGTTATGGGTACCATCATTTTTGTCCAGCCCTATTTCATTAGTTTGTTTTTTTAAATAATTATGTTAATCAACAATTCAAAAGTGATGGCTGTTTTTGATTATTTAATTTTCAATAAATTTTTATTTATTGTTACTTTTGTGAGTTTCAAGTGATTTCAGTGAGAATTGTGGGTTTTTCCTTCTTTAACTGAGGGGTACCAACAATTTTGTCTGTACTACTGTAACGCTGTAGTGTAGAACAGTCTGACTGTTCCTATCATACTGTAACTCTGTCGTGTAGAACGGTCTGACCTGAGTACTGTAACTCTGATTATCTACAGTCTGACTTGACATGAGGTCTGAACCAAACACACATTAACTTTATAGAGGACAACAGACGAGTTTTTCTTTCTAAATCAGATAAAACACACACTGATAATCGTGTGTGTGTGTGTGTGTGTGTGTGTGTGTGTGTGTGTGTGTGTGTGCGCCAATCTCCTTTCTTGCCACATGGCTGCACTCGTTGATTACCTGATTTGACTGTTTCAACCTCCCTGTTTGCCAATAGGCTTTATACACACACACACACACACACACACACACACACACACACACACACACACACACACACACACACACACGCATGCACGCACGCCATTATATTCTAAAAACACACACGAAGCAGACATGATTGAATAAAAGGCAAACTGGTGTGTGTATGTGTGTGTGTCTATGTGTGTGTGTGTGTGTATTAACTATGATGGATGTTGGGTCAGTTCATCTGCATAGAGACAGCTTTAATATGGACAACCTATTTGCATGTTTTTGTGTGTTTTTGTGTGTTTTTGTTGTCACACTGCCGACTGATGAATTGAGATATTACATGTTTGTATTGTATGTCTGTATTCTCAGCAGTGATGAGGTTTGTCTCCTCCGAGCTGTTCTAGATGTCTGAAACATTGGGATTATTTCCACTTATTAGAGACCACAAGGCATGGTGGGTAATTGAATCAAACCATTACAGATGAATTACTGAAGACATGGTTTCATTATGGAGCTAACAGCATGTCACTGGAGAACTTCATTAGAACATTAACTCAGTTCTGGTTCTGATGTTTGGATCTGGTTCTGTTTTGACTCCTGTCCCATTTTGACTTCTGTCTTGTTTTGACTCCTGTCCTATTTTGACTCCTGTCCTGTTTTGACTCCTGTCCTGTTTTGACTTCTGTCTTGTTTTGACTTCTGTCTTGTTTTGACTCCTGTCCTGTTTTGACTCCTGTCTTGTTTTGACTCCTGTCCTGTTTTGACTCCTGTCCTGTTTTGACTTCTGTCTTGTTTTGACTTCTGTCTTGTTTTGACTCCTGTCCTGTTTTGACTCCTGTCTTGTTTTGACTCCTGTCCTGTTTTGACTCCTGTCCTGTTTTGACTTCTGTCTTGTTTTGACTCATGTCCTGTTTTGACTCCTGTCCTGTTTTGACTTCTGTCTTGTTTTGACTCCTGTCCTGTTTTGACTCCTGTCTTGTTTTGACTCCTGTCCTGTTTTGACTCCTGTCCTGTTTTGACTTCTGTCTTGTTTTGACTCATGTCCTGTTTTGACTCCTGTCCTGTTTTGACTTCTGTCTTGTTTTGACTCCTGTCCTATTTTGACTCCTGTCCTGTTTTGACTCCTGTCTTGTTTTGACTCATGTCCTGTTTTGACTCCTGTCCTGTTTTGACTTCTGTCTTGTTTTGACTTCTGTCTTGTTTTGACTCCTGTCCTGTTTTGACTCCTGTCTTGTTTTGACTCCTGTCCTGTTTTGACTCCTGTCCTGTTTTGACTTCTGTCTTGTTTTGACTTCTGTCTTGTTTTGACTCCTGTCCTGTTTTGACTCCTGTCTTGTTTTGACTCCTGTCCTGTTTTGACTCCTGTCCTGTTTTGACTTCTGTCTTGTTTTGACTCATGTCCTGTTTTGACTCCTGTCCTGTTTTGACTTCTGTCTTGTTTTGACTCCTGTCCTGTTTTGACTTCTGTCTTGTTTTGACTCCTGTCCTGTTTTGACTTCTGTCTTGTTTTGACTCCTGTCCTGTTTTGACTCCTGTCCCATTTTGACTCATGTCTCATTTTAACCCGTCTTCTTTCTGACTGGCTCATTAACACTACAGTCGGTAAAACAGGAAGGAGTTTCTTCACCATGGTTTCAGGATCAGACTGTTCATTCATGTAAACTAAAAGTCAAATGTTACTTAATTGTTGACAGAAAACTTTGCATCAACTGAACACTGTTGGAGCTGAGGTGATTTCATAAGCAAATAATCCTTGTTGACTGACTCCTTGTTCCTTCATCGTGAGTTCAGGACTTTAATCCTTCTGCTAACCGTATCTTTAAAGTGAAGCTGATTATGATCATCACTAAGTATGAGAAATTATTTTCATCAACCTGTTGAGTAAATTAATGTTTAAGATTATTCAACCTAGAAATCCAAGTTTCTAAAATATCTCTGACTATCACTCAGTCCAGTCTGTCAGTTGAACAGAATTCATTGGAACTTTTCTGAACTGCTGCCTTCATTTATTCTGGATTTTGTTGAAGCCAACATGATATTCCAGAGATGAGGATTAAACAATCCTAACACGAGCCTAAATGCACGAATAGGTAAAGCTTGGTTCACACACTTCTGGACTCCTGAACACTTTTCATCACCCTTCAGTTCCACCAACGTTGTAAGATGTGAAAATGTGCTACAGTGATTGATTCTGATGAACATGAAACTACCGCTCCAAACATCATCACATTAGAACGAACAGAACCTGAGTATCAGCACACAAAGGGACAAAAGTACAGAAAAATGTCAAAAGCCAGAATATTAACAGAGAAAGTGTGTGAGTCGGACCCTCGGAAGATGTGTCGGGTTTGTTCTAGGAGACGTCAGGAGCTCACATTTGTGTGGATGAAGTGTTTGTTAGAGAACACTGTGTTTGAATGTAGAACACACAAACAGCAGCATCAGGAGATGTTATCGGACTCTGAGCAGCCGACCAGAACCGGCCTGATGGAAACAGTAATCAGTGTTGTGTGTTTGGACAGAGCAGGAGTCGTACCTTTGGCAGCCTCTCAGGGTCTCCAGGGTGACGGGGGATGACCTTCTGTAACCTCTGGAAGCCGTAGTCGATGGTGGGCTCGTTCAGAGCTGCAGAAGATCCACACAGGAGGCCTCAGTGATGAACTCAAACACCAGAGAACACTTTAAATCAGCTGGTTCTGTTGGTTCTCACCACGAGAACATCTCTGGAGAACCTCTGGCAGGCCCGGTCTCACTAGAGGAAAATCTGAGCAGCTGATTGGTTGAACTCAGAGGACAACATGTTCCCGTCACTACCATCAACAACATAAACTTCCACAGATGTAATAGAACATACCTCCATGGATCTGTTGTCTACATAAAACTGCAGCAACATTACAGGAATAACTGATTGTCCAGAAAAACCTTCAGATGAGGGAAACTTGGCCTAGATAACATCTGCAGAACACCTGTACAGATAGATCAATCACATGACCTTAAACTGCAAGAAATGCTTCACAAACAAAAGACCTACTAACCTTTAACCGACTAACACTATGAACTCTAACACTGACCAAAAAAATCATACCTCTACTAACCCTACAAACTCTAACGCTACTAATCCTACGAACCCTACTTATCTCAACCTTAACCCTAATATCTCTACTAACCCTACTAGACCTATTAACTCTAACCCTGCTAACCCAACTGACCTTAACCCTGCTAACCCTAACCCTGACCTTGACCCTACTAACCCTCCTGTCCCTAACCCTGCTAAAACAACTAGCCCTATTAACTGTAACCCTAATAACCCTACTGACCCTAACCCTATGGACCCTACTGGCCCGAACCCTAATAACCCTACTGACCCTAACCCTATGAACCCTACTGACCCTAACCCTATGAACCCTACTGACCCTAACCCTATGAACCCTACTGACCCTAACCCTGCCAACCCTACTGACCTTGACCCTGACCCCCTAAAACCTAACCCTGCTGACCCTATCCCTACTAACCCTACTAACCCATATCTGTAGAGGACCTGTCCAAACATATCAATAAAATGTACTAAAGCTTTAAAAAAATGATTTATGAGAATCCAGTGTCACAAATATTTGAAGAGGTGTAAATAAATGTTGAAATTCCTGTGAAGCTGCTTTCAATCAGACTTCAGCCTCATTTACAGTTTAAAGAGCTGGGAGTCGATAAATCAGAGCGTTAGTGAACGCAGCAGAGCAGAAAGTGAGTGTGTTACTGTTTGTTACTGTGTGTGTGTGTGTCTGTGTGTGTGTGTGTGTGTGTGTATGTGTATGTGTGTATGTGTGTGTGTGTGTGTGTGTGTGTGTGTGTGTGTGTATGTGTGTGTATGTGTGTGTGTGTGTGTATGTGTGTGTGTGTGTGTGTGTGTGTGTATGTGTGTGTGTGTGTATGTGTGTATGTTTGTGTGTGTGTGTGTGTGTGTGTGTGTGTGTGTGTGTGTGTGTGTGTGTGTGTGTGTGTGTATGTGTGTGTGTGTGTGTGTGTGTGTGTATGTGTGTGTGTGTGTATGTGTGTATGTTTGTGTGTGTGTGTGTGTGTGTGTGTGTGTGTGTGTGTGTGTGTGTGTGTGTGTGTGTGAATGAATCATAATCTGGTCTTGCTTGGGTTCCTTTAACAAGCTGCTGCTGCTCCTCTACATCCCAAACAGAGTAGTGAGTCCTTGAGGTTCTCCAGGCGGAACACTGAGTGTTGCTTCCACATGTTCTGACCTTGTGTTGTTGACTCTGACACACTTTATGATCAGCTGTGTCTCTGATAAATCCGTCTGCTGCAGCATTCCGTCATTCAACAGAACCATCTCCATGTCTAAAGATGGAAGCAGGAGAAGGTCTTCCATAAGGTAACACTTTGTCTGCAAAGAGCCTAAGAAGAAGTTCTTTATAGAACTCCCAAGGTGCCTCAAAGAACCATCATAACACATTCCTTGAGGTTCCATGAAGGATAAAGAGGCTCTGTAGCCCTATAAGCTTCAGTCAATTCCAGCCATTTTCAGTACAAAAAATCGCTAATATTTTATTTGTAAATAAAAATATGACAAGAAATACAGGGAATATTGGACGGGCATCGCGAGGTGCATTTCCTCGAAAACGACCGATTTGTGGATTTTATACGACTTCAGGACATGTTTTGGACAAAATATTTTACTGGCTTGTTTCGTCTGGATGTCTAAGGTTGGATTATGGCCGTTTTTTGTGGAATATTTTAATCTGTGTGTAGTAATAAACCCGGAAATGTGAGTCGCGCTGTGTACGTTGGAGCCGTGTATAGAGAACGGATGGATGGATATTCGTTGTTTGTCGGACAAATGTGTTTTTCTCACCTGCTGTGGTAATCACATCTGAAAGTGGTTTATACCGGCGGATTCATGAGAATCTAAGCTTTCCATCGGTGTATAATGTTTCTATCATTGAGTTGGCAGTGTTGTTCCATTTCGAAAAATGCTTATGCAGATATCAAAACGGCCCGCCCGCGGGCCGCTGAACCACAACGGGTTAAAGAACCCCTGAAGGTGCCTCAAAGAACCATCAAAACAAATTCCTTTAGGTTTCATGAAGGATAAAGAGGTTCTTTCAGGAACCATTTTCAGGAGTTCCTTTTGAAATTATTTTAGACATTTGTGTTGATTTTGAACGACTTTGTTCTAGTTTCTGATAAAGTAGATAAACAGTCAAGTTCTGGTTAGAACCAAAACCAGGAGGTTCCCCAGAGAACAGGACTGTCTGGAACCAGAACCAGCAGCTGCTGAATCGTGATTGGATCAGATCCGTGGGCTGAACTGTGAAACACCTGGTGGGCTGTGAAGTCTGGATCTGATTGGTTAATTGTCTGTGATGATCTCATCAGCAGCAAACAGTGAAACCATCCAATCAATAAACTGCCAGGTTGTCGCCGCGGTAACTGCTGCTGAGCTCTTTAACTGATGGTCTGTTTCTATTGGACGTAATAAAGACCTGATGGGATGGAGTGGGTTAAAGATAGAACCGTAGATTAAAAGAGCAGCAGGACAAAAGAACTGTCGATTAATACAACCGTCGAATAACAGAACTGTAGATTAACAGAATTGTAGATTAATAGAACTGTGGATTAATAGAACTGTAGATTAATAGAACCGTAGGATCCACACCTGTAATGATGTATTTTTACTTGTTCTATTGTAGAACACAGGTTTCTACTCTGTGAGCTGATGAACTGATTCCAAACATCTGGATCTGACTGGCTGTGGATGAGCAGGATGAGGTCTGATCAGCTGATGGACAGATGTTCTAACAGCTGCAGCACGTCTGAGGGAGGAAATGAACATCTGGAGGCTCAGACGGATCAATACTCTCTGATCGATACTCATCCAGATTTCATGACCGCTGAAGACTGTCTGATATTAACACGCATTTCATCTCCTCAACATGCTGCCAGCATGTTTATCATGCTTCACATGACACATGCTTCATACATGATCCATTAGATCAGGCTATATGGACACCAGTTTATGATAAAGACTCTTCATGTTAAAGTGAAAACACATCTCTATAATGTAGTAAAACCATGAAATAAAGGGTTCCATCAGTGTTCTCCTTCTTCCAGCCAGGATCTAGTGAAACCTCCAGCTCCATCATGGATCCTGTTGGTCTCCATCAGTATGAACATCTGGACCTCCTTCTTCATAAACTGTTAAACTCTGTCAGGTTCCTCAGGGATCCTGATCATCAGAACCTTTCAGATCCAGACTCTAGTTCTCAGGTGGACTGAGGTCTGGACTCTGACTCCTCCAGAACTTGCTCCTTGTTGTCTTCAAACATCTCTGAGGATTTTTGTCTGTTTCGACTCATCATCTGGATTTAAAACTGATATTCTCCACGTCTCAGTTCTCTTCAGACTGCATCAGCATCTCCTCCAGGATTTTATTTACCCTCTACCTTTACCAGCCTTCCAGGACCTGCTGCTGAGGAACACCATGATGCTGCCACCACCGTGCTTCACAGCATAGTGGCCTCTCTCTCTAGTCTCTTTCTCCTTCAGAGGAGTCATAGAGTCTCGGTGGCCTCCCTCTCGAGTCTCTCAGGTCTTGAGGACGTCCTGCTCTAGTCAGATTTATTCATGTTCCATCTCCCTTCCCTTCCTTAATAATGGATTTAACTGGACTCCAGGAGATCTTCAGGAACTTGAAATGTTCTTGTAAATTCTTCTGTTTTATATTTTATGTTTTTGTTCAATGATGTGGTTTTGTGGAAATCTGTTTGTAATTTAACATGAAAGTATTTTGTTGTAAATGCATGTCCAAAATCCTGATAAAGTTTATCATGAATCAATGAGGAGAAGCTGGAAAACATGAAACCTTCCAAGGAGTACATACTTTTACTCTACTGCTTTATTTATGTAAGTAGATTTTTAATGCAGAATTCAATTCATTTAACGGACCATGCTGTACGTCTGTATTGTGAATATGTAATGTGTTAATGTACTGTACTGTGTACTGTAATGTGTACTATAATGTGTACTATAATGTGTACTGTACTGTGTACTATAATGTGTACTATAATGTGTACTATAATGTGTACTGTAATGTGTACTATAATGTGTACTATAATGTGTACTATAATGTGTACTATACTGTGTACTATAATGTGTACTATAATGTGTACTATAATGTGTACTGTAATGTGTACTGTAATGTGTACTATAATGTGTACTATAATGTGTACTATAATGTGTACTATAATGTGTACTATACTGTGTACTATAATGTGTACTATAATGTGTACTATAATGTGTACTGTAATGTGTACTATAATGTGTACTATAATGTGTACTATAATGTGTACTATAATGTGTACTGTAATGTGTACTATAATGTGTACTATAATGTGTACTATAATGTGTACTGTAATGTGTACTATAATGTGTACTATAATGTGTACTATAATGTGTACTGTAATGTGTACTATAATGTGTACTATAATGTGTACTGTAATGTGTACTATAATGTGTACTATAATGTGTACTATAATGTGTACTGTAATGTGTACTATAATGTGTACTATAATGTGTACTATAATGTGTACTGTAATGTGTACTATAATGTGTACTATAATGTGTACTATAATGTGTACTATAATGTGTACTATAATGTGTACTGTAATGTGTACTATAATGTGTACTATAATGTGTACTGTAATGTGTACTATAATGTGTACTATAATGTGTACTATAATGTGTACTGTACTGTGTACTATAATGTGTACTATACTGTGTACTATAATGTGTACTGTACTGTGTACTATAATGTGTACTATAATGTGTACTATAATGTGTACTATAATGTGTACTATACTGTGTACTATAATGTGTACTATAATGTGTACTGTAATGTGTACTATAATGTGTACTATACTGTGTACTATAATGTGTACTGTACTGTGTACTGTAATGTGTACTGTACTGTGTACTGTAATGTGTACTGTACTGTGTACTATAATGTGTACTATAATGTGTACTATAATGTGTACTATAATGTGTACTATACTGTGTACTGTACTGTGTACTATAATGTGTACTATAATGTGTACTGTACTGTGTACTGTAATGTGTACTGTAATGTGTACTATAATGTGTACTATAATGTGTACTATAATGTGTACTATAATGTGTACTATAATGTGTACTGTACTGTGTACTGTAATGTGTACTGTAATGTGTACTATAATGTGTACTATAATGTGTACTGTAATGTGTACTGTACTGTGTACTATAATGTGTACTGTAATGTGTACTATAATGTGTACTATAATGTGTACTGTACTGTGTACTGTAATGTGTACTGTACTGTGTACTATAATGTGTACTATAATGTGTACTATAATGTGTACTATACTGTGTACTATACTGTGTACTATAATGTGTACTGTAATGTGTACTATAATGTGTACTGTACTGTGTACTATAATGTGTACTATAATGTGTACTGTAATGTGTACTATAATGTGTACTATAATGTGTACTGTAATGTGTACTATAATGTGTACTGTAATGTGTACTATAATGTGTACTGTACTGTGTACTATAATGTGTACTATAATGTGTACTGTAATGTGTACTATAATGTGTACTATAATGTGTACTATAATGTGTACTATAATGTGTACTGTAATGTGTACTATAATGTGTACTATAATGTGTACTATAATGTGTACTATAATGTGTACTGTACTGTGTACTATAATGTGTACTATAATGTGTACTATAATGTGTACTATAATGTGTACTATAATGTGTACTATAATGTGTAATATAATGTGTACTATAATGTGTACTGTAATGTGTACTGTACTGTGTACTATAATGTGTACTATAATGTGTACTATAATGTGTACTATAATGTGTACTATAATGTGTACTGTACTGTGTACTATAATGTGTACTGTACTGTGTACTATAATGTGTACTGTACTGTGTACTATAATGTGTACTATAATGTGTAATATAATGTGTACTGTACTGTGTACTATAATGTGTACTATAATGTGTAATATAATGTGTACTGTAATGTGTACTGTACTGTGTACTGTAATGTGTACTGTACTGTGTACTATAATGTGTACTGTACTGTGTACTATAATGTGTACTATAATGTGTACTATAATGTGTACTATACTGTGTACTATAATGTGTACTATAATGTGTACTATAATGTGTACTATAATGTGTACTGTACTGTGTACTATAATGTGTACTATAATGTGTAATATAATGTGTACTGTACTGTGTACTATAATGTGTACTATAATGTGTAATATAATGTGTACTGTACTGTGTACTGTAATGTGTACTGTACTGTGTACTGTAATGTGTACTGTACTGTGTACTATAATGTGTACTGTACTGTGTACTATAATGTGTACTATAATGTGTACTATAATGTGTACTATACTGTGTACTATAATGTGTACTATAATGTGTACTATAATGTGTACTATAATGTGTACTATAATGTGTACTGTAATGTGTACTGTAATGTGTACTATAATGTGTACTATAATGTGTAATATAATGTGTACTGTACTGTGTACTATAATGTGTACTATAATGTGTAATATAATGTGTACTGTACTGTGTACTGTAATGTGTACTATAATGTGTACTATAATGTGTACTATAATGTGTACTATACTGTGTACTATAATGTGTACTATAATGTGTACTATAATGTGTACTATAATGTGTACTGTACTGTGTACTATAATGTGTACTGTAATGTGTACTGTAATGTGTACTATAATGTGTACTATAATGTGTACTGTACTGTGTACTGTACTGTGTACTATAATGTGTACTGTAATGTGTACTATAATGTGTACTATGTGTACTATAATGTGTACTATGTGTACTATAATGTGTACTATAATGTGTACTATAATGTGTACTATAATGTGTACTGTACTGTGTACTATAATGTGTACTATAATGTGTACTGTACTGTGTACTATAATGTGTACTATAATGTGTACTATAATGTGTACTATAATGTGTACTATAATGTGTACTGTACTGTGTACTATAATGTGTACTATAATGTGTACTATAATGTGTACTATAATGTGTAATATAATGTGTACTATAATGTGTACTGTAATGTGTACTATAATGTGTACTATAATGTGTACTATAATGTGTACTATGTGTACTATAATGTGTACTATAATGTGTACTATAATGTGTACTATAATGTGTACTGTACTGTGTACTATAATGTGTACTATAATGTGTACTATAATGTGTACTATAATGTGTACTATAATGTGTACTATAATGTGTACTATAATGTGTACTGTACTGTGTACTATAATGTGTACTATAATGTGTACTATAATGTGTACTATAATGTGTACTGTACTGTGTACTATAATGTGTACTATAATGTGTACTGTACTGTGTACTATAATGTGTACTATAATGTGTACTGTACTGTGTACTGTAATGTGTACTATAATGTGTACTATAATGTGTACTGTAATGTGTACTATAATGTGTACTGTACTGTGTACTATACTGTGTACTATAATGTGTACTATAATGTGTACTGTAATGTGTACTGTACTGTGTACTATAATGTGTACTACAATGTGTACTGTACTGTGTACTATAATGTGTACTGTACTGTGTACTATAATGTGTACTATAATGTGTACTGTACTGTGTACTGTAATGTGTACTGTACTGTGTACTGTAATGTGTACTATAATGTGTACTGTAATGTGTACTATAATGTGTACTATAATGTGTACTATACTGTGTACTATAATGTGTACTGTACTGTGTACTGTAATGTGTACTATAATGTGTACTATAATGTGTACTATAATGTGTACTGTACTGTGTACTATAATGTGTACTATAATGTGTACTGTAATGTGTACTGTACTGTGTACTATAATGTGTACTGTACTGTGTACTGTACTGTGTACTATAATGTGTACTGTACTGTGTACTATAATGTGTACTGTAATGTGTACTGTAATGTGTACTGTACTGTGTACTATAATGTGTACTATAATGTGTACTATAATGTGTACTGTACTGTGTACTATAATGTGTACTATAATGTGTACTGTACTGTGTACTATAATGTGTACTATAATGTGTACTATAATGTGTACTGTACTGTGTACTGTAATGTGTACTATAATGTGTACTGTAATGTGTACTGTAGTGTGTACTGTACTGTGTACTGTACTGTGTACTGTAATGTGTACTGTACTGTGTACTGTAATGTGTACTATAATGTGTACTATAATGTGTACTATAATATGTACTATAATGTGTACTGTAATGTGTACTGTACTGTGTACTATAATGTGTACTGTAATGTGTACTATAATGTGTACTATAATGTGTACTATAATGTGTACTGTACTGTGTACTATAATGTGTACTATAATGTGTACTATAATGTGTACTGTACTGTGTACTATAATGTGTACTATAATGTGTACTGTACTGTGTACTATAATGTGTACTATAATGTGTACTATAATGTGTACTGTACTGTGTACTGTAATGTGTACTATAATGTGTACTGTAATGTGTACTGTAGTGTGTACTGTACTGTGTACTGTACTGTGTACTGTAATGTGTACTATAATGTGTACTATAATGTGTACTATAATATGTACTATAATGTGTACTGTAATGTGTACTGTACTGTGTACTATAATGTGTACTATAATGTGTACTGTAGTGTGTACTGTACTGTGTACTGTAATGTGTACTATAATGTGTACTATAATGTGTACTATAATGTGTACTATAATGTGTACTGTACTGTGTACTATAATGTGTACTATAATGTGTACTATAATGTGTACTGTACTGTGTACTATAATGTGTACTATAATGTGTACTGTACTGTGTACTATAATGTGTACTATAATGTGTACTATAATGTGTACTGTACTGTGTACTGTAATGTGTACTATAATGTGTACTGTAATGTGTACTGTAGTGTGTACTGTACTGTGTACTGTACTGTGTACTGTAATGTGTACTATAATGTGTACTATAATGTGTACTATAATATGTACTATAATGTGTACTGTAATGTGTAATATAATGTGTACTATAATGTGTACTATAATGTGTACTATAATGTGTACTGTACTGTGTACTATAATGTGTACTATAATGTGTACTGTACTGTGTACTATAATGTGTACTATAATGTGTACTGTAGTGTGTACTGTACTGTGTACTGTAATGTGTACTATAATGTGTACTATAATGTGTACTATAATGTGTACTATAATGTGTACTGTAATGTGTACTGTACTGTGTACTATAATGTGTACTATAATGTGTACTGTAGTGTGTACTGTACTGTGTACTGTAATGTGTACTATAATGTGTACTATAATGTGTACTATAATGTGTACTGTACTGTGTACTATAATGTGTACTGTAATGTGTACTGTAGTGTGTACTGTACTGTGTACTGTACTGTGTACTATAATGTGTACTATAATGTGTACTATAATGTGTACTATAATATGTACTATAATGTGTACTGTAATGTGTACTGTACTGTGTACTATAATGTGTACTATAATGTGTACTGTAGTGTGTACTGTACTGTGTACTGTACTGTGTACTGTAATGTGTACTATAATGTGTACTACACTCCACATGACTTTTCCTTCAGCTCTGTTTCTCTTGGTTCGAGGAGGACATTCCAGGAGATCAGAACCTCTAAACGTCTGCTATGGAAGCAGCTGCTGTACGAAGGAGGTCATGTGACTGATGACATCACTCTAAGGTCATTAACACAACGGTTTGCAGGTTAATGGGATTTAAATGTGTGTAATTACTCTGACTGCGAACAAAACGACCGAAAACATGATGAGGAAATACTCCGAGTCAAGGAGGGAGGAAACGGAGACAAGGAAAGGAGGCGAGAACGTGCCAATAGGAGAACACAAACCTCAACTCCAATGGATTCTGTTCTCTGACTGAGTTCCCCAAACACAAGGAAACAATGACCACAACTTTGGTTCCCACCACTGGAACCACATAACCATGGAGGAACAAACCAGTCTAAACCAGTCTAAACCAGTCTAAAATCACGTCAAAGAGCCAGTGCCGAACCAGTCACATAATGTCACAGATTACTGGTCCAGTCAGAGACCAGTTTCAGGACCAGTGATCTGGTACTGGTCCGGTTCTTACCTGTGTAGACGAAGCGACCCGGTGCTCCTTTACAGAACTGCTTGGACTTGTAGGACAGAGTGACCTCCACCACTCCAGGGATGTGACGAGGAGGAGTCTGGACCCGGATAGCATGAGGGGTGATCAGCTGCAGGCAGAACCCATTATTGATTATCTGATCGATCAGCTGCAGGCAGAACCCATTATTGATTATCTGATCGATCAGCTGCAGGCAGAACCCATTATTGATTATCTGATCGATCAGCTGCAGGCAGAACCCATTATTGATTATCTGCTCGAGCAGCTGCAGGCAGAACCCATTATTGATTATCTGATCGATTAGCTGCAGGCAGAACCCATTATTGATTATCTGATCGATCAGCTGAAGGCAGAACCCATTATTGATTATCTGATCGATCAGCTGCAGGCGGAACCCATTATTGATTATCTGATCGATCAGCTGCAGGCAGAACCCATTATTGATTATCTGATTGATCAGCTGCAGACAGAACTGATTACTGATTATTGATCGGCATGTTACCTCACTCCACACCAGCATGGTGCCAAACACCACCTGCAGACCGTCGAAGAAGTTGTCTCCAATGAGGATGACGGTGGCTCCTCCAGTGGTCCAGCCTTCACTGGGACTGATGGCTTTGATGCAGGGAGTAGCTGCTGGAGACACAGAGAAGTTAGCATCAGACTTCTGTGGAGGTTCTCAGTCATCCAGGAGGAACCAGCTGGAGATTCCTCCTGAAGCTCCTACCATCTTCTCATCCTGTAGATGTTCTTCTATCTCCATGTCTCCTCTATACTCTGCTCATCATCTGTAGATGTTCCTCCATGCTGGATAGATCTCCAACTACCTGCTCCTCTGTTCTCTGTTTCTGCTGCATTTATTTTCATGTTTTTTTCCTCAGTCTCTGGTCGTCTCCTTCTGTTGTTTTGTGTCACGTTTGTGTTGTTTGATATTTTGTTTGTGTTGTTACAGTCTTTTTTCTGTCATTTTGTCGTGTTTTTGCCATTTTGTGTTTATTTTTTCTTGTTTTCTGTCTTGTTTTGTGTCTCGTTTGCTATTTTGGCTTATTTTTTCTGTGTTTTTTTTTCTGTTTCATCTTGCTCTATGGCATTCTGTCTCATGGTTGTCATTTTGTGTCTCATTTGTAGTGTTTTTTGTCTCATTTCTGTCACTTTGTCCTGTTTTTGACCATTTTGTGTCATTTTTTGGGGTCTTGTTTTTGTAATTTCGCATAAATTCCCCTGAAGAACCAGAAGGAAGATGGCTCTGGTTTTGCTGGATCTGTTCATCATTTTCAGTTTGATCTTGCTGGGAACAGAAAATTCCTGAACAGGTGAGCAGTCAGTGAACGCAGCATCGGCTTGATGTTCAGAACTGGACTAAATGTGGGAAAAAAAAGTTTGTTTCTTTCACGATCTCAGGGTTCAGACCTACAGATTGGATGTATGTACTGCAGCTGAAGGTCACACACACACACACACACACACACACACACACACACACACACACACACACACACACACACACACACACACACACACACACACACAAACACACAACAGGATTTAATTGGGTCGTGGCTTTTATCCGCTTTAGCTTAGTTCACCACTACACACATCGATACACACCGACACACACACACTGACACACACACACACACACACACACACACACACACACACACACACACTAATACACTGACACACACACTGACACACTCACTCAGCCGGTAATGACTACTTCTCTCTCTTCTTTCAAGTGCGGCTGCAGATTAATTATAAAGTGAAATGAAAGCAGAGTGTGTGTGTGTGTGTGTGTGTGTGTGTGTGTGTGTGTGTGTGTGTGTGTGTGTGTGTGTGTGTGTGTGTGTGTGTGTGTGTAAAGGCAGGGCAGCTAATCTCATCACTGATGACTTCAAATGACATTACAGCCCCTCACCTAAGTTCTATTCTATTCTATTCTTTTCTCCTGGTCCAGTGTGTGCTGGTTCAGACAGTGTCGGATGCTGGTCTTGTTTTGGACTCAGGATGAAGCTCAGTGAAGTGACAGAACTGAATGATTTTCATGTTTTCAGAGGACAGAATTCTTCTGTGTTTCACTTCAAACTACAGAGTAAATCCATGTTCATGGTCCAGTATCTCCATACACATACAGTGCCTTGTGAAAGTATTCGGCCCCCTTGAACTTTTCAACCTTTCACCACATTTCAGGCTTCAAACATAAAGATATAAAATTGTAATTTTTTGTCAAGAATCAACAACAATTGGGACACAATCGTGAAGTGGAATGAAATTTATTGGATATTTTAAACTTTTTTAACAAATAAAAAACTGAAAAGTGGGGCGTGCAATATTATTCGGCCCCTTTACTTTCAGTGCAGCAAACTCACTCCAGAAGTTCAGTGAGGATCTCTGAATGATCCAATGTTGTCCTAAATGACTGATGATGATAAATAGAATCCACCTGTGTGTATCAAGTCTCCGTATAAATGCACCTGCTCTGTGATAGTCTCAGGGTTCTGTTTAAAGTGCAGAGAGCATCATGAAGACCAAGGAACACACCAGGCAGGTCCCAGATACTGTTGTGGAGAAGTTTAAAGCCGGATTTGGATACAAAAAGATTTCCCAAGCTTTAAACATCTCAAGGAGCACTGTGCAAGCAATCATATTGAAATGGAAGGAGTATCAGACCACTGCAGATCTACCAAGACCCGGCCGTCCCTCTAAACTTTCACCTCCAACAAGGAGAAGACTGATCAGAGATGCAGCCAAGAGGCCCATGATCACTCTGGATGAACTGCAGAGATCTACAGCTGAGGTGGGAGAGTCTGTCCATAGGACAACAATCAGCCGTACACTGTACAAATCTGGCCTTTATGGAAGAGTGGCAAGAAGAAAGCCATTTCTCAAAGATATCCATAAAAAGTCTGGTTTGAAGTTTGCCACAAGCCACCTGGGAGACACAGCAAACATGTGGAAGAAGGTGCTCTGGTCAGATGAAACCAAAATCCAACTTTTTGGCCACAATGCAAAACCATATGTTTGGCGTAAAAGCAACACAGCTCATCCCCCTGAACACACCATCCCCGCTGTCAAACATGGTGGTGGCAGCCTCATGGTTTGGGCCTGCTTTTCTTCAGCAGGGACAGGGAAGATGGTTCAAATTGATGGGAAGATGAATGGAGCCAAATACAGGAGCATTCTGGAAGAAAACCTGTTGGAGTCTGCAAAAGACCTGAGACTGGGACGGAGATTTATCTTCCAACAGGACAATGATCCAAAACATAAAGCCAAATCTACAATGGAATGGTTCACAAATAAACGTATCCAGGTGTTAGAATGGCCAAGTCAAAGTCCAGACCTGAATCCAATCCAGAATCTGTGGGCAGAGCTGAAGACTGCTGTTCACAAACGCTCTCCATCCAACCTCACTGAGCTCCAGCTGTTTTGCAAGGAAGAATGGGCAAGAATTTCAGTCTCTGGATGTGCAAAACTGATAGAGACATACCCCAAGAGACTTGCAGCTGTAACTGCAGCAAAAGGTGGCGCTACAAAGTATTAATGCAAGGGGGCCCAATAATATTGCACACCCCACTTTTCAGGTTTTTATTTGTTAAAAAAGTTTAAAATATCCAATAAATTTCATTCAACTTCACGATTGTGTCCCACTTGTTGTTGATTCTTGACAAAAAATTAGAATTTTATATCTTTATGTTTGAAGCCTGAAATGTGGCGAAAGGTTGAAAAGTTCAAGGGGGCCGAATACTTTCACAAGGCACTGTAACTACCAGACAGAACAGCGTCATCAGGTCAGGATGACAGAGTGGATCCAGCAGAGGATCAGTTTAATTACTGATGCTTTAAAATGGGAAAAAAGTGCAGTATTTTTAAAGTACAAACAAAGGTGGTCTAGTGTCTCCATAATGTTCCTATATTTGTTTATCTATGGATGGATCCATGTTTATACGAAAACACAGTCTTTGGTTGACATTTTACCAACTGATGAGGCTCTAACATCAGTAAAATCTGATGAGGGGAAGATTCTTAGATGTTTAGACTAAATGCTGATGTGAAACCATTGGTAGGAACCAGAACCTGGAGTTCATAGAGGTCTGGATGTTCATAGAGGTCTAAATGTTCATAGAGGTCTGGATATTCATAGAGGTCTAGATGTTCATGGAGGTCTAGGTGTTGGTGTTAATAGAGGTCTAGATGTTCATGGAGGTCTAGGTGTTGGTGTTCATAGAGGTCTAGATGTTCATAGAGGTCTGGATGTTAATAGAGGTCTAGATGTTCATAGAGGTCTAGGTGTTCATAGAGGTCCAGGTGTTCATAGAGGTCTAGGTGTTCATAGAGGTCCAGGTGTTCATAGAGGTCTAGGTGTTCATAGAGGTCCAGGTGTTCATAGAGGTCTAGATGTTCATAGAGGTCTGGATGTTCATAGAGGTCTAGATGTTCACAGACGTCTGGATGTTCATGGAGGTCTAGATGTTGGTGTTCATAGAGGTCTAGATGTTCTCAGAGGTCTAGATGTTGGTGTGCATCGAGTTCTAGATGTTCATAGAGGTCTAGATGTTCACAGAGGTCTAGCTGTTCACAGACGTCTGGATGTTCATGGAGGTCTAGATGTTGGTGTTCATAGAGGTCTAGATGTTCTCAGAGGTCTAGATGTTCACAGAGGTCTAGGTGTTTGTGTTCACAGAGGTCTAGATGTTCATAGAGGTCTAGATGTTCATAGAGGTCTGGATGTTCATAGAGGTCTGGATGTTCATAGCGGTCTAGATGTTCTTGGAGGTCTAGATGTTCATAGAGGTCTGGATGTTCATAGAGGTCTAGATGTTCTTGGAGGTCTAGATGTTCATAGAGGTCTAGATGTTCATGGAGGTATAGATGTTCACAGAGGTCTAGCTGTTCACAGACGTCTGGATGTTCATGGAGGTCTAGATGTTGGTGTTCATAGAGGTCTAGATGTTCTCAGACGTCTGGATGTTCATAGAGGTCTAGATGTTCATAGAGGTCTGGATGTTCATAGAGGTCTAGATGTTCATGGAGGTATAGATGTTGGTGTGCATCAAGTTCTAGATGTTCATAGAGGTCTAGCTGTTCACAGACGTCTGGATGTTCATGGAGGTCTAGATGTTGGTGTTCATAGAGGTCTAGATGTTCTCAGAGGTCTAGATGTTCACAGAGGTCTAGATGTTCATGGAGGTCTAGATGTTCATAGAGGTCTGGATGTTCACAGAGGTGTAGAAGTTCATGGAGGTATAGATGTTCGTGTTCATAGAAGTCTAGATGTTTATTGAGGTCTGGATGTTCATAGAGGTCTGGATGTTCATATAGATCTGGATGTTCATAGAGGTCTAGATGTTCATAGAGGACTCGGTGTTCATAGAGGTCTGGGTGTTCATAGAGGTCTAGATGTTCATAGAGGTCTAGATGTTCATAGAGATCTAGATGTTCATAGAGGTCCAGATGTTCATAGAGGTCTGGATGTTCATAGAGGTCTGGATGTTCATATAGATCTGGATGTTCATAGAGGTCTAGATGTTCATAGAGGACTCGGTGTTCATAGAGGTCTGGATGTTCATAGAGGTCTGGATGTTCATAGAGGTGAAGATGTTCATAGAGGTCTGGATGCTGGTGGTAGATGAACAGAGCTGCAAGATGCTTCATGTTGTCTTCAGGTTTAACTTAACAACACCTGAGAGTAATTTTTACTGAATGTTTCTGTACGTGCACTGAAATGAGTGAAATTTCAATAACTGGTTTTTCGTCTTGTCAAACTTTCCTCACAACAGGTTCCACTGATATAAACATTGTGTTCACTGACAGGAACTTTCTAGGGCCAAAGAAGCAAACTCAGTAAATTCGGTTTTGTTGTCTATAGGAGCCATTAAAAGCTTTAACTGGTCTGACTGGTTTTAGAAGGTGAGTCTAACAGTAAACGTGATGAAGACTCGAGGTCTCCTGGTTGTTCTCCACCTGAACTGTTTAAATGTCTCAAACATAGAGGCTGCTTCTCCAATGTGAGAGTTTCTGCAATAAATCTGCAGAAACACCAGAACAGAACAGAGAGGTGGTAAAACGAGAGGGTTCAAACCCACGGGACTCCGCTGCGCTCTGATTGGGAGGGGTGGTTTCCATGGTTACTGTCTTTAATTAGGAGGGCAATTAAAGGGGTTGAACGGCCCGAGAAAAGACACACTCTCACACTCACACTGTCCTCTCTGGGGACGAGGAGGCGTCTGGTCTTCCTACCCACAAGCCACTCAGTGATTTCTCTTCAAAGACCAAATTACAGCCTCAGAGAGCTGCTCAGGTTCAGACGCTGCAGAATAATCTGATCACAGGATCCAGTCAGGAACCTGCTGAACTCTGGCAGCTAAACCCCACCACTAGTTCCAGCGGAGCTAACCTGTTAGCTGCACGTTCGCACCAGCTAACCGTTTAAATAACACAGAGTTTAGCATTTAACACGTTTCAACGGAGCACTGCACAGTCAAAAGTAACACTGTACAGTTTAGTATAAAACTGTACACTTTAATATAACACTGTGTAGTTTAAAGCAACACTGCAGTTATTCATGTCTCTCTTTGAGCTCCAAATTTATTGCAGTGGAAGATGATTTGAACTCCTTGTTCTTCAGATAAGAACCTTTAAGTTCCTCAGGGTTCCTGTTCTGGATCCCTCCATGTTGGAGGTTTTGTCATTCTTTCCCTACAGCAGCATTAGAACATGAGCAGATGTGATTAGATGAAGGAATAAAAGCTCCGTACCTTCAGACGGGTCCAGTCTCCGGGCTCGGCGGCCATGTTTGGAGTTGTTGTGTACAAACATGTTGTCAGAGACGGCGAGAACATGGCCGTCAACATTGACCGTTGTAGACACCACCACCTGCAGACACAGGAGCCTTCACTTAGAACCTGCAGAGGAACAAATCTAAAAGGAACTTAGAACCTGCAGAGGAACCTATCTGGAGGGAACTTTCACTTAGAACCTACAGAGGAACACATCTGGAGGGAGCTTTCAGGAGTGTGATTCTCTGATGGACAGTTAGTCTGCTGACTCTGTCCTGATGGAAGCTAAAGGTCAATGTTGGAGAGCAGAGCTGTTCAGTTATCAGACGTTAATCTTCAACCTTTCTAACAATCAGTCCGTTTGAGTCATCCATCCATCCATCCATCCTCTATGCACCACTTTATCCTCACTAGGGTCATGGGGGGTGCTGGAGTCTATCCCAGCTGACTCGGGTGAAGGCAGGGGACACCCTGGACAGGTCACCAGTCTGTCACAGGGCTACATATACAGACACACAATCACACTCACATTCACACCTACGGACAATTTAGAGTAACCAATTAACCTCAGCATGTTTTTGGACTGTGGGAGGAAGCCGGAGTCCGTTTGAGTCATTTAAAGATAAATCATCTGAATTCTGTGATTTCAGCTCCTTCAGTGAATATTTTCTGGTTTCTCTCCTCTGATGGTAAACTGGAGATCAAAACAGGACGTTGAGGAATCTCCAATCCTCATTTTTCACCATTTGAAGACATTTTAGATCTGACCGTGACAAGTTGTGCTGATCATGAAATAGAATACTAGATTGTTCATTGTTCCTTTGTCTTTTTGTGTCTAGTTTTTGTAGTTTTTGTCTGTTTAAAGTAAATCCTCGATTGTTCAGTTCCAGATGACTAAATGTTGTGTTCCTTTGTAGACACTCTGTGATCTGGAAGTTGTGATGTGGAAATGATAAACTGAGGATGAATGCTGATGTTATTTTTCTTGATAAATGTCAGGTTGTTGATGTTTAGCAAAAAGATAACTCCTGAAATGTGAACATCAGGAACCATGAGGAGTTGTGGTTCTTTACAGGTTATTCTGCTGTGGTTCTACTGGAGATCAGACTGGACTAGGATCAGTTTGACATCCTGCTGTAAACTGATGACATCACCAGATGATCTGTCCTGGAGCTCCGCCCCCTGTGACGCCACAGCCTCCCTGACAGGCGGCAGCTTGTGGCCATTCATCATCCGCGGCTGGTTGCCGTGGTGAGGTTGTTGCCGTTGATCCATGGCGACGGAGCAGAAGGTCACTCAGAGAGAGTAGAGGTGTCCTCTCTGTCGCCACGGTGACTAACCAGCACATCCTTCACCTGCTGTCACCACGACAACCACAGCCCAGTCCACAGGCTTCACCTGACTTCACCTGTCTGCCTCCTCCTGTTAAACGCCTGATCCACCTGGATGTGTGTGTGTGTGTGTGTGTGTGTGTGTGTGTGTGTGTGTGTGTGTGTGTGTGTGTGTGTGTGTGTGTGTGTGTGTGTGTGCAAAGAGGAAGTGTCTGTTTAAAGCCTCCTCTGGTTAACATCCAGTTTATTTTACTGCTGCAGAAGAGAAACAGGATTATTAAATATAAATCAGTTAGATCTTCATAAAGTTCCTCCAGAACCTCCTCAGAACATCTGGTTCTTCATCTCAAATACCTTTATCAGTGATCAGAGTTCTACCTTCAGACTGGGAATATTTCCAGAGTTCCAGGTTCTTGAAGTCCATAGAGGAGAACGTGCCCTGGAGAAAGTTCAAGAGTAGACCTACTGACAACTGTACAGTTGTCAGTAGGTCTACTCTAGAACTTTCTCCAGTTGTCGGTAGGTCTACTCTGAAACTTTCTCCAGTTGTCGGTAGGTCTACTCTAAAACTTTCTATAGTTGTCAGTAGGTCTACTCTAGAACTTTCTCCAGTTGTCGGTAGATCTACTCTAGAACTTTCTCCAGTTGTCAGTAGGTCTACTCTAGAACTTTCTCCAGTTGTCGGTAGGTCTACTCTAGAACTTTCTCCAGGGGACGTTCTCCTTTCCTGCTTCCAGTCTTTAAGTTTAGTCTCACTTAGAACATTCCAGGTCCTTGAAGTCCACAGAGGTGGGTCCAGATTTATCACTTTTTAATGGATTTTTTCCCATCATTTCTGATCCTCAGAACTTCATCAGTCCAGCAGATAGAACCATAACATTTAGGAGGAGAAACATCTGAGTTCAGCCCTGTGACAGACTGGTGACCTGTTCAGGGTGTCCCCTGCCTTCACCCAAGTCAGCTGGGATAGACTCCAGCACCCCCCAGCACCCCCCATGACCCTAGTGAGGATAAAGTGGTGTGTGGAGAATGGATGAATGGATGGATGAATGGATGAACATCTGAGTTCTGGTAGAAACTGATGCCAGATCAGTTTAAATCCATCCAGGAGTCTCAGTGTGGACCTGGTTTAATCATTTACAATCATGTGTTTCTAATTTCAGTCAGTAATCATTGTTTTTAGTGTTATTTATGATCAATATTTAACATTTTAAAGCATTTATTGTCCCATTTTAAACTCCATCATAAAACATTGTCATATTTTAAAGCATTACCTTTTTCATTAACTTTTTAGTCAATATTTAAACTTTTATTAAACAGTGATCAATAAGTCACTGGTCAGGTTATTAGCTAATCTGAATAAACACCAAACTGAAGAATTATTGTTTTCTTTAAAATTTCACAAAACAAACTTCAGCTGAGGAAGAATTTTCAGTTTGACTTAAAGAGAAAACCTGTTTTATTTTCTGATTTAACTTCAGGTTTAGTTTTCCTCAGACGGTCTGATCTACCAGCTGGTCTAATAATGGGTTTAAATCATCAAAACATTCATTACATCAGTCGAACTTCTGTGGTTTCAGCTCCTCCACTCAGTATTTCCTGGTTTCTTTCCTCTCCTCATTTTAAACATTTTCTGGTGTTTTAGAGACAAACAGCTGATTAATGGAGAAATAATCACAGAATTATGAAGCTAGTTTCATGAGTTACAAAGTTTATCTGTGGTGGATCAACAGGAAAATATGGACTGATTATGGAGCTGTACATGTTTTTTTTTTATTAAGGATGGATATATATTTATATATAGACAGACAGACAGTCTTTATGACCTCTCATATTTTATCTGTAAAGCAATAAGCCTCAGGCCGCCCTGCTGCAGTGCATGATGGGAACAGTGGAGTCTCTGCCCTTTAGGGAAATGAATTCATCTGAGTGTGTGTGTGTGTGTGTCTGTGTGTGTGTGTGTGTGTGTGTGTGTGTGTGTGTGTGTGTGTTTGTGTGTGTTTTACCTGAAACCTCCTCATGTCTCGTGGGTTTCCTGCGTTTTTCAAACAGTTCTGGTTACACTTGAGGAAGAACTTGAGGAAGAACCTGCAGACACACAGATGAGGTATTGATCAGGTATTGATCAGGTATTGATCAGGTATTGATCAGGCTAGCTTATTGCTGATCAGTGATGAATCTGAAGCATCATTAAACCTCCAGCAATGTTAAACAGTTTTCAGACATCCCATCATTTATGACATCCTGCATTCAGAACCACTCTGAGGTCTTCAGTGTCGTTCCTTTTCATCCAGTCACAGCCAGAATACTAAACACATCCTAAACATGACATTAAAAACTGAAAACTGATTGGTGTCATAAAGATACATCAGAAACTTTTAGCCTTGGCTCATTGGGTGAGTCCTTCAGCAGAAAACAGACCAACCAACATCTGGATGTCAGAGAGCTTCTACAGTAAGAAATGACCTCATCCTGATCCACAGGAAAACCACTGAAGACATCACAGGAGCTCCAGCAGCAGTGGTCAAACCAAACTGGTGTCCAGTGTTCCACCAGACTTTAGATCATGGCTGAAGGTCCTACAAGGCTGTCTAGAAGAACATGATCAATCAGAGGCTGTGTCCGAAATCGCATACTAACGTACTACATACTACATTCTCAATGAGTATATACTGTATACTACGTACTATAAGTATGATTAGAATGCAGACCGTTCACACTGTAGTATACTACTACGTTTCCCATAATGCATTTCAAACCTCCGACGACAAAAACCGGAAGTACGGCTATCAAATATCTCGGCTGAATGTCGGCTTCAGGTCGATTTTATGCTAACAAACAGTCGCATAATTAATGTGGTAATTTCAAGCCGGCACTCCTCATGCAGTTATTAGCCAGATTATGTGAATCGTTTCAATTGTAGCTGCAGGCTACTGGAGGTAGCTGCTACTTGTTCTGTATGCAAAGCGAGCTGCTGCAACTAGCTGCTAGCATTCAGTAGCACGCTGTGAGGCGTCTGACAAATTTAAAACATTGATCAGAAAACGCCTATTTCTCAAATCTGTGGGGTGATTAGGATGACTACTTAACCACATAAAATAAAATAAAAATCGCCCCGGTCAGGCCACATATCCCGCGGAGGCTTCCATTTCGGTGGATAGCTTGCAAAGCATTATGGGGCGGTTGAGTATGACTAGTGTGGTCACCGCGCATACTTAAAAATTTTCCGGAAATAGTATACATCCGGGTATTTCTCGCGTACTCAGGCTTTTCATACTATCTAATGTGAACGCACTACATACTTATTTTGACGTCACACTTAGTATGAGTAGTACGTTAGTATGCCATTTCGGACACAGCCAGAGACAGAGGTTAGCCCCAAGAACTGGACAGACAGGAAGTGGAAGAAGATTCTGTGGTCTGATGAGTCCAGTTTCCAGCTTCATCTTCCACCTGCTAATGTGAGGCTATAGAAGACCAGGAGAAGCATCATCTCCAGCATGGACAGGACCTGCTGTCATGCATGGTGGAGGCAGTATCATGGTGCTACTGGTGGTGGTCATCTCATTGAACTCAGCCAAGTATTGTTCCATTCTCCAAACCCACGTGCTCCCTTCTGCTCTATTCTGTGGAGGTCTAACTGGATGTTCTACCAGTTAATGCTCCTTGAACTCATCCAGGACTAGCAGAACCCATCCAGGACTAGTAGAACCCATCCAGGAATAGTAGAACTCATCCAGGACTAGCAGAACCCATCCAGGGTGAGTAGAACTCATCCAGGATCAGTAGAACCCATCCAGGACTAGCAGAACCCATCCAGGATCAGTAGAACTCATCCAGGACCAGTAGAACTCATCCAGGATCAGTAGAACCCATCCAGGACTAGCAGAACCCATCCAGGATCAGTAGAACTTATTCAGGATCAGTAGAACCCATCCAGGACTAGCAGAACCCATCCAGGATCAGTAGAACCCATCCAGGACTAGGAGAACCCATCCAGGATCAGTAGAACTCATCCAGGACCAGTAGAATTCATCCAGGATCAGTAGAACTCATCCAGGACCAGTAGAACTCCTCCAGGACTAGCAGAACCCATCCAAGATCAGTAGAACTCATCCAGGACCAGTAGAACTTATTCAGGATCAGTAGAACCCATCCAGGACTAGCAGAACCCATCCAGGATCAGTAGAACCCATCCAGGACTAGGAGAACCCATCCAGGATCAGTAGAACTCATCCAGGATCAGTAGAACCCATCCAGGACTAGCAGAACCCATCCAGGATCAGTAGAACCCATCCAGGACTAGGAGAACCCATCCAGGATCAGTAGAACTCATCCAGGACCAGTAGAATTCATCCAGGATCAGTAGAACTCATCCAGGACCAGTAGAACTCCTCCAGGACTAGCAAAACCCATCCAAGATCAGTAGAACTCATCCAGGACCAGTAGAACTCATCCAGGATCAGCAGAATCCATCCAGGACCAGTAGAACCCATCCAGGACTAGCAGAACCCATCCAGGACCAGCAGAACTCATCCAGGACCAGTAGAACTCATCCAGGATCAGTAGAACCCATCCAGGACTAGCAGAACCCATCCAGGATCAGTAGAACCCATCCAGGACCAATAGAACTTGGCTGCAGGAGCTCAGTATCCAGGTCTGAGAGGGGCCAGATCAATCCCTGGACATGACTGAAGATCTGTGATGGATTATCAGAAGGTCTGATTCAGATTTAGAAGAATTTAATGCAGTAATTCAAGAAGAACGGGACCATTCTCCTCCTCCATCTTCTCCTCCACCTCCTCCCCCACTTCCTCCTCTAACTCCTCCTCCACCTTCTCTGTCTCCTCTACCTCCACCACCTCCTCCTCCACCTCCTCCTCCACCTCCTCCTCCACCTCCTCCTCCATCTCCTCCTCCACCTCCTCCCCCACCTCCTCCACCACCTCCTCCTCCACCTCCTCCTCCACCTCCTCCCCCACCTCCTCCACCACCTCCTCCTCCACCTCCTCCTCCATCTCCTCCTCCACCTCCTCCCCCACCTCCTCCACCACCTCCTCCTCCACCTCCTCCCCCACCTCCTCCACCACCTCCTCCTCCATCTCCTCCTCCACCTCCTCCCCCACCTCCTCCACCACCTCCTCCTCCACCTCCTCCTCCACCTCCTCCTCCATCTCCTCCTCCACCTCCTCCTCCACCTCCTCCTCCATCTCCTCCTCCACCACCTCCTCCTCCACCTCCTCCTCCACCTCCTCCTCCATCTCCTCCTCCACCTCCTCCTCCACCTCCTCCTCCACCTCCTCCACCACCTCCTCCTCCACCTCCTCCTCCACCTCCTCCCCCACCTCCTCCACCACCTCCTCCTCCACCTCCTCCTCCACCTCCTCCTCCACCTCCTCCCCCACCTCCTCCACCACCTCCTCCTCCATCTCCTCCTCCACCTCCTCCCCCACCTCCTCCACCACCTCCTCCTCCATCTCCTCCTCCACCTCCTCCCCCACCTCCTCCACCACCTCCTCCTCCACCTCCTCCTCCATCTCCTCCTCCACCTCCTCCTCCACCTCCTCCTCTATCTCCTCCTCCACCACCTCCTCCTCCACCTCCTCCTCCATCTCCTCCTCCACCTCCTCCTCCACCTCCTCCTCCACCTCCTCCTCCATCTCCTCCTCCACCTCCTCCTCCATCTCCTCCTCCACCTCCTCCCCCACCTCCTCCACCACCTCCTCCTCCATCTCCTCCTCCACCTCCTCCTCCACCTCCTCCTCCACCTCCTCCTCCATCTCCTCCTCCACCTCCTCCTCCACCTCCTCCTCCATCTCCTCCTCCACCTCCTCCTCCATCTCCTCCTCCACCTCCTCCTCCATCTCCTCCTCCACCTCCTCCCCCACCTCCTCCACCACCTCCTCCTCCACCTCCTCCTCCACCTCCTCCTCCATCTCCTCCTCCATCTCCTCCTCCATCTCCTCCTCCATCCTCTATTATCTCTGAACGGAGTCATCCAGGTCATAAATCTACACAACGACAGATTAAAGCTTAAATTTGTATCAGATAGGAACACCTGAAACACACACACACACACACACACACATACACTCTCTCTCTCTCTCTCTCTCTCTCTCTCTCTCTCTCTCTCTCTCTCTTCTGTTCCAGTCTATTACTGCTCATATTTACGAGCAGGAAATTAGGACGCAAATTTATCTCCACTACGAACAAAAGTCACACACACACACTAAATCTGAACACACACACTAAATCTGAAAACACACACTAAATCTGAACACACACACTAAATCTGAACACACACACACACACTGTCTGTCTGAGTTAATAAGCTCTATGAGGTAGAAAATGTAGTGAGAGGACGACTTCTACTGACGGTAATGTACTCAGAGAGAGAGTTACTGAGTGTGTGTGTTAGTGAGTGTGTGTGAGTGTGTTAGTGAGTGTGTGTGATTTACTGCAGCTCCAGCCGTTAATGTGATCCGAGTCATTTCTTGTGTCTCAGGTTCATCTTTACTTTCCAGCAGCTGCTGCAGACAAACTAGATTTCTGTAGCCTAGCCGCTTTAGAAAACCCACAGCAACGAATTTAATTCTCTGCCAGGGTCGAAAACAAAAACAACAACAGTCGTTGAGCTCCATTAGCATCGACTCTGAATAATCTTTCTGTTAACATGTCTGTAATATGCTTGAGCTTCACCCATTGACTGTATAAATAAGGCTTCATCAAACTACCGCGTCCTCTGATTTCCGGCGCTCTAGGAGCCTATTCGTTGCGCTGATTGGTTGTATACCTACCCGATTGCTACAGAGTGATTTGAAAGACAACCTTTTAGCCCGCCTACCTCCCTGTCGAGAGTTCCTAGACCCTTGTGTCTTCAGATAAGATTTCTGTTCATTGGTTAAAGATTTCTGTATCATTATCAGATAGCGGCATGGTGTCACTCGAACCACGACAACCAGTGAACACTACATCAGCTGATTGTGATCCTACTACAAATCCACCTCTGAGGACTTATCAGGACTTATCCATCAGAAATGATCCAAGGAACAACTGATTAAACTGTGGGGGTGTTTCTGAGTCCCATCGATTCCCACTACCCGCGACATACAGTGCCTTGTGAAAGTATTCGGCCTCCTTGAACTTTTCAACCTTTCGCCACATTTCAGGCTTCAAACATAAAGATATAAAATTCTAATTTTTTGTCAAGAATCAACAACAAGTGGGACACAATCGTGAAGTGGAATGAAATTTATTGGATATTTTAAACTTTTTTAACAAATAAAAAACTGAAAAGTGGAGCGTGCAATATTATTGGGCCCCTTTACTTTCAGTGCAGCAAACTCACTCCAGAAGTTCAGTGAGGATCTCTGAATGATCCAATGTTGTCCTAAATGACTGATGATGATAAATAGAATCCACCTGTGTGTAATCAAGTCTCCGTATAAATGCACCTGCTCTGTGATAGTCTCAGGGTTCTGTTTAAAGTGCAGAGAGCATCATGAAGACCAAGGAACACACCAGGCAGGTCCCAGATACTGTTGTGGAGAAGTTTAAAGCCGGATTTGGAAACAAAAAGATTTCCCAAGCTTTAAACATCTCAAGGAGCACTGTGCAAGCAATCATATTGAAATGGAAGGAGTATCAGACCACTGCAAATCTACCAAGACCCGGCCGTCCCTCTAAACTTTCACCTCCAACAAGGAGAAGACTGATCAGAGATGCAGCCAAGAGGCCCATGATCACTCTGGATGAACTGCAGAGATCTACAGCTGAGGTGGGAGAGTCTGTCCATAGGACAACAATCAGTCGTACACTGCACAAATCTGGCCTTTATGGAAGAGTGGCAAGAAGAAAGCCATTTCTCAAAGATATCCATAAAAAGTCTGGTTTGAAGTTTGCCACAAGCCACCTGGGAGACACAGCAAACATGTGGAAGAAGGTGCTCTGGTCAGAGGAAACCAAAATCCAACTTTTTGGCCACAATGCAAAACCATATGTTTGGCGTAAAAGCAACACAGCTCATCACCCTGAACACACCATCCCCACTGTCAAACATGGTGGTGGCAGCCTCATGGTTTGGGCCTGCTTTTCTTCAGCAGGGACAGGGAAGATGGTTCAAATTGATGGGAAGATGAATGGAGCCAAATACAGGAGCATTCTGGAAGAAAACCTGTTGGAGTCTGCAAAAGACCTGAGACTGGGACGGAGATTTATCTTCCAACAGGACAATGATCCAAAACATAAAGCCAAATCTACAATGGAATGGTTCACAAATAAACGTATCCAGGTGTTAGAATGGCCAAGTCAAAGTCCAGACCTGAATCCAATCCAGAATCTGTGGGCAGAGCTGAAGACTGCTGTTCACAAACGCTCTCCATCCAACCTCACTGAGCTCCAGCTGTTTTACAAGGAAGAATGGGCAAGAATTTCAGTCTCTGGATGTGCAAAACTGATAGAGACATACCCCAAGAGACTTGCAGCTGTAACTGCAGCAAAAGGTGGCGCTACAAAGTATTAATGCAAGGGGGCCCAATAATATTGCACGCCCCACTTTTCAGGTTTGTATTTGTTAAAAAAGTTTAAAATATCCAATAAATTTCATTCAACTTCACGATTGTGTCCCAATTGTTGTTGATTCTTGACAAAAAATTAGAATTTTATATCTTTATGTTTGAAGCCTGAAATGTGGCGAAAGGTTGAAAAGTTCAAGGGGGCCGAATACTTTCACAAGGCACTGTATTTAGGCAACAAGTCCTCCAATTCATACGACCACACAGGTGGTATGTAACGTGCACCGGAATACGACCCATGAGAGCGTATTCACGTTAGCGCCCCTACAGGGAAAAGGAATGCAAAGTTTGTTCATGGTGACTTTTCACCTGCGACACCGGAGTGTCGATATTTACTCAACCGCTAGAGGTCGCTTAACGTCAAAACGTAACACTCGGTCGTAATACGGGCGTGTACAGACGACCTATGTGGTCATTTTTTGTTTGAGGACAGGCTCTATTTAGGTCACCATCAACTTACACATGCAGAACACACGCCTGTACTCAGGTCATTTTTTTAATAAAGATTTCAGCCGTCAGTAATGATCCAACCACTGAGCAGCCCTTGACATTAATATCAATCAATAGCTTCATCATTTAGCGGTTAGCGTTAGCCTGCTGGACACTGACCTCTGACCTCTGCTGTGATTGGACACCAGAGAAGCTGTGAGACGGCAACACGCTGCTGTCCATGTTCTCTGCATTTTCTCTGTTTGTTCTATGCATGTTCTCTCCATGTTCTCTCCATGTTCTCTGCGTGTTCTATGTGTGTTCTCTCCATGTTCTCGGCATGTTCTTTGCTTGTTCTATGCATGTTCTCTGCGTGTTATATGCGTATTCTCTCCATGTTCTGTCCATGTTCTCTCCATGTTCTCTGCTTGTTGTATGCATGTTCTCTCCATGTTCTCTGCGTGTTCTCTCCATGTTCTCTCCATGTTCTCTGCGTGTTCTATGCGTGTTCTGTCCATGTTCTCTGCATGTTCTTTGCGTGTTCTATATGTGTTCTTTCCATGTTCTCTGCATGTTCTCTTTGTGTTCTATGCGTGTTCTCTCCATCTTCTCTGCATGTTCTATGTGTGTTCTGTGCATGTTCTATGTGTGTTCTGTGCATGTTCTATGTGTGTTCTGTGCATGTTCTATGTGTGTTCTCTGCATGTTCTCTGCATGTTCTATGTGTGTTCTCTCCATGTTCTCTGCATGTTCTATGCGTGTTCTCTCCATGTTCTCTGCATGTTCTATGCATGTTCTCTCCATGTTCTCTGCATGTTCTGTGTGTTCTCTGCATGTTCTCTCCATGTTCTCTGCATGTTCTCTGTGTGTTCTCTTCATGTTCTATATGTGTTCTTTCCATGTTCTCTGCATGATCTCTTTGTGTTCTATGCGTGTTCTCTCCATGTTCTCTTCATGTTCTATGCATGTTCTATGCATGTTCTCTCCATGTTCTCTCCGTGTTCTCTGCGTGTTCTATGTGTGTTCTCTCCATGTTTTCATCATGTTCCCTGCATGTTCTCTCCATGTTCTCTCCATGTTCTCTCCGTGTTCTCTCCATGTTCTCTGCGTGTTCTATGCGTGTTCTCTCCATGTTCTCTTCATGTTCCCTGCATGTTCTCTCCATGTTCTCTGCATGTTCTATGCGTGTTCTCTCCATGTTCTCTGCATGTTCTCTGTGTGCTCTCTCCATGTTCTCTGTGTGTTCTCTGCATGTTCTCTTCATGTTCCCTGCATGTTCTCTCCATGTTCTCTCCATGTTCTATGCATGTTCCCTGCATGTTCTCTCCATGTTCTCTCCATGTTCTCTCCATGTTCTCTCCATGTTCTCTGCGTGTTCTATGCGTGTTCTCTCCATGTTCTCTCCATGTTCTCTCCATGTTCTCTCCGTGTTCTCTCCATGTTCTCTGCGTGTTCTATGTGTGTTCTCTCCATGTTTTCTTCATGTTCCCTGCATGTTCTCTCCATGTTCTCTCCATGTTCTCTCCATGTTCTCTGCGTGTTCTATGCGTGTTCTCTCCATGTTCTGTTCATGTTCCCTGCATGTTCTCTCCATGTTCTCTGCATGTTCTATGCGTGTTCTCTCCGTGTTCTCTCCATGTTCTATGCATGTTCTCTCCGTGTTCTCTCCATGTTCTCTCCATGTTCTATGCATGTTCTATGCATGTTCTCTCCGTGTTCTCTCCATGTTCTATGCATGTTCTCTCCGTGTTCTCTCCATGTTCTCTGCGTGTTCTATGCGTGTTCTCTCCATGTTCTCTCCATGTTCTATGCATGTTCTATGCATGTTCTCTCCGTGTTCTCTCCATGTTCTATGCATGTTCTCTCCGTGTTCTCTCCATGTTCTCTGCGTGTTCTATGTGTGTTCTCTCCATGTTTTCTTCATGTTCCCTGCATGTTCTCTCCATGTTCTCTCCGTGTTCTCTCCATGTTCTCTGCATGTTCTATGCGTGTTCTCTCCATGTTCTCTTCATGTTCCCTGCATGTTCTCTCCATGTTCTCTCCATGTTCTCTCCGTGTTCTCTCCATGTTCTCTGCGTGTTCTATGTGTGTTCTCTCCATGTTTTCTTCATGTTCTCTCCATGTTCTCTCCATGTTCTCTCCATGTTCTCTGCGTGTTCTATGCGTGTTCTCTCCATGTTCTCGCCATGTTCTCTGTGTGTTCTCTGCATGTTCTCTACATGTTCTCTGCATGTTTTGGTGTTGTCCTTGTCTTGTTCTCTCTTCATGCCGTCTGTTTGTTTGTTTGTTTGTTTGTTTGTTTGTTTGTTTACAGCGTTAATCGTTTGTTGCGTGTTCTTGCTCTGACCTTTCCGTGTTGTTCCGTCTCATTACTGCATGTTCTAATCATGTTCTGTGCGTGTTTCCTGCATGTTCCTGGCATTAATTAGAGGATGTGTGTGGAAGTGAAGCAGACGTTCTCATTTCCGTGTTCAGACATCCAGGAACCCGCAGAATAAAAACCCGTCATGATCTCTGCTGACGTTCTCTGGAGGTTTGATTACCGTGGAACATTTTACAAAGATGTTCCTCTCCTTTAAGACACACGCTACTCATTTTCTCACATTTTAATAAGATTTTCTGAACATTTAGTTGATATTTTAATAAAAATTATGAACATTTTGTTGATATTTCTGAATAATGTAATACTTCCAGACATGTTCAATAATTCTATTTATATCTTTGGACATTTATTAAACAGAATTTCTGTTGAACTGAATATTGCTATTTTTTTAATATTGTGACTTGTGAAAATTCTTTTATGAACACTTTTTTAGACAGGTGTTTTATCTTCTGAGATTTGAGGTGAATTTTCCTGCACTTATGATGTTATAATATTAAATGTGGACTCTTTGGGACGTTTCTGATTTAATTTCTGCATTTTCTTCAGTTTATTATTTATCATTACCTGAAAACTGGTTTTCTGCTGATTAAATTAAAATAATAAAAGAGAGAGAGAGAGAGAGAGAGAGAGAGAGAGAGTGAGAGTGTGTGTGTTTCAGTCATAATAGCTGTTAATTAGCTCCATGTTCAAAACCAGCCGCTGATGCTAATTAGTAAAAACCTGTCCAGCATTTGGTGATAATTAGAGCGACAGGCCCAAACACATCTGACCACACACACACACACACACACACACACACACACACACACACACACACACACAAACACTGATTGTGTGTCTGTAGAGGAGACTAAATGTGTGATTCTGCAAACGATGAAAAGTGTTGAGTTTGAATGTTTGGATGTCAGATGGAAGCACAGCCTGGAGGACGGAGCACCAGCTGGAACACACAATAATACACAATAACACACAGTAACACACAGTAACACACAGTAACACACAGAGTGAACAGAGGCTGAGCAGGTCCAGGACCAGCTGGAGTCCAGATGTGTTCCAGATGTTCAGTTCTGATCTTAAATCTCCTTCATGTTAAACCTTTTCTGTCGGTTCTTTAAGAACGTTTCTGCAACGTCACCTTCAGTCTGAACGGATCCGGTTCTTCCAGAAACAAACCAGTTCTGGCTCTGGTCGGATTGTTTCTGTCTTCATAGAAACCACAGATTAAACTGGACTGAAGCTCAAAGTTCTGCAGAACTTGGACTGGTGGATGTTCTGAATGGATTGGTTTGGACTGGGTTTAGGCTTAGTATCAGACAAAGTTCTGGACAAGTTCTGGACTGGCTTTAGACCTATTCTGGATCAGTTCTGGACTGGTTTTCCTGCTCGGTGCTGTTCCAGGACCAGTTCATTCAGTTTGAGCTCTTGTCAGTTTCTAGATCTTTGCTTCCAGATGTTTCCTCCTTATGAAGATCTCATGGCTCAACCGCTAAAACCAGGTCCAGGGTCTCCTTCAGTCTGGACCGGAACCAGAGTAAAACCAGGTCCAGGGTCTCCTTCAGTCTGGACCAGAACCAGAGCAAAACCAGGTCCAGGTTCTCCATCAGGCTGGTGTTTCTACGGCAGCCAGACGGGGTCAAACCCAGAGACGGAATATTCAGAGTCTGACATTTAATGATGAACACCTGAATGTCAGCCGTCAGTCACTGCTGCTCACACACACAACAATAACACAACACAACAATACGCACTAATACCATTATACACACCAACACACATGAACACAATAACACACCAGTGTGTGTCAGTGTGGAACCAGGTTGTGTCCAGAGGAGGTGCAGAAGGAGGTAATTAGAGGAGATAATGAGGAGTCCATCATCTCCTCTTCACAGTAAATGAAACCCGACACCTCTTCCTCCTCCTCTTCCTCTTCCTCTTCCTCTTCCTCTTCCTCGTCCTCCTCCTCTTCCTCGTCCTCCTCCTCTTCCTCTTCCTCTTCCTCGTCCTCCTCCTCTTCCTCCTCCTCTTCCTCCTCCTCTTCCTCGTCCTCCTCCTCTTCCTCTTCCTCGTCCTCTTCCTCTTCCTCTTCCTCCTCCTCTTCCTCTTCCTCGTCCTCTTCCTCCTCCTCTTCCTCCTCCTCTTCCTCTTCCTCCTCCTCTTCCTCTTCCTCTTCCTCGTCCTCTTCCTCGTCCTCTTCCTCGTCCTCCTCCTCTTCCTCCTCCTCTTCCTCTTCCTCTTCCTCTTCCTCGTCCTCCTCCTCTTCCTCCTCCTCTTCCTCTTCCTCGTCCTCTTCCTCGTCCTCTTCCTCGTCCTCCTCCTCTTCCTCCTCCTCGTCCTCTTCCTCCTCCTCTTCCTCGTCCTCTTCCTCCTCCTCTTCCTCGTCCTCTTCCTCCTCCTCTTCCTCCTCCTCTTCCTCTTCCTCCTCCTCTTCCTCGTCCTCCTCCTCGTCCTCTTCCTCGTCCTCTTCCTCTTTCTCCTCTGATCTTCATCACTGAAGAGGTCATGAATCCACTGAGTTCCTCCAGATCTTTATCTAGAACCCTTCACAGACTGTTCTCCATCAGACAAACCAGCTGCTGTTTCCTCCTCCAGTGTCTCTGAATTTCACAGTGAGGTTCCTCAACATATGGCTGGTTCTCTAGATGTTCTAAAGCTGCAGTAGAACAGTGGACTCCTGAGGAGGTTCATGACTTCCAGCCAGAACTCAGACTGGGCTCTCCAGAGTTCCTGAATCCCAACAGCTGATGGAACAGACCTAGAACCCAGATCTGACCAGTCAGAGAGCAGGATGGTAGTCAGGCAGCTGGTTCTAAGGTTCTGGGTGAAGTTCTCTGTGGGACCTCCAGTCAGTTCCAGAACAGAATGTCTCTTTGAACAGTAGAATCACTACTTTAAGTTCCACAGAGAACGTTTCAGTCAGGGGTTCTTTAATCACTGGTTCTTTAAACGCCTCATAGAACCTTCAGAAACATGTAGCCCACAGTAGACTACTAGACAAAGAAATAAACTAGAGTACATAAAAGCTGACATTTGAAACTCTAGCAAAATAAATAAATAGTTATTATATATAGAAATAGTTAAAACCTTTAAATAGTTAGAACTCTGCACAGTGAAGTTTAAAACATCATTAAAATACAAAGTGAATTTGATTTGCCAGGACTGCTAACCTTCCCAGCAAGTTGATTTCTCGCGATATTTGTGAGTTCACAAATCTCTCAAGAAACCATCTTGCTCCGCTCCCACATTCACTGTTCGTACAGAACCAAGTTGGTTCGGGCCAATCACGCAGCAGTATTTGTGTGTGGGGCGGGATATCCGGGTGTGAAGACGACAGTAGATCAAAACAAACAACGGAGGACAACGATCGTGTCGATGCTGCTATTAAGTCAGTTTTAGCTGAATCTCGTATCGCTTCCTTGAAGGAAGAACAACGAGAGGCTCTTTGTGCATTTCTGGATGGTAAAGATGTTTGTGCTTTTTTACCTACAGGTTTTGGTAAGAGTTTAATCTACCAATTGGCTCCGCTCGTTGTGAAGATCCCGCGATTGGCTAAAAACAAACCTGTCAGAGGCGGGACATACTGTTGCATTGTCCAATCCGTGCCTCTTTCCTCCGAACGGATTTACATGGAGCGGTCCCAGATTGATATTGTGGAGTATTATCAAGTACTACACAATTATTAATCTGGCTATTGCCAGGTTACAGGAGTGTGGGATCTGAGTAAAAACTTGAGTGCACAACCAATTGTTGATGTGAGCACACTTCACATCAGCCAATTAGATTGTTTGTCCCGCCCCTTTTTGGTTACTCTAAAATCAAGTTTTGTTGCACACAAGAGAACGGCACGCGGCAAGAGGGAGAGATACACTGTTCATGTCCGGTACAAATGTATGAATAAGAAAGCAAAGATATCCATGTTCCAGAGTGAAACCTAAGAGCCGGAGGAGGCCATTTCTTCGTTTATTGTCTGACGTTTGGCTTCGGTGAGCTGAAATCGGCATGTAATCACGCTAGCCACTATGCTAATTTTTTATCATTGTAAGTTACACTGACTTATGCTAAACGTGTTAGCATTCTGACGTGTTTGGTAGTTAAAAGAATGTGAAACGCGGTGTATTCATATCTCATACGTTCATATTTTCAGGTGAACAATCATTGTGTGTTGTGTACTGTGCACAAGGTTAATTACTTTTCCTGAGGTGTCTAAATTCATGATGTCAACCGTTAACTTGAAAAAACTAGTTAAAACCGGTGATAATATTTTTGAAGTGAGTGTGTGAAATAGCACTATGTTTGACAAGATGAGAAATGAGATGAGAGATAATTTGCAATTATTTTGTTCAAACAAAAATGGTGATTGAATTCTGACCTTGCCCATAGGTCAGGTTTTTTGAGTAGGATTCCAATACCAGATTGCACTAGTGTGAGAACTGAAGTCTCCTAAACTCTGCTGGGGATTCCTGGAAGAACTTTGAAGAACTCCATTAGTGGATGGCGAGCCACTGCCCAAAAGAACCAACCTACAGGTGTGACGTGCAGAAGGATTGAACTGTGTTGTGGGTGTGTGTCACACAGCACAGGCAAACAAACTATTTGGACTGAGGACGAAAGGACAAAAACTTCAGATTGGACATGATCTACTTTATAATAATGGATTACATTTATATAGTGCTTTTCTTGGCACTCAAAGTGCTTCACAATGAATCCATTATTCACTCACACATTCTCACTCTGGTGGTGGTAAGCTACATTTGTAGCCACAGCTGTCCTGGGGCAGACTGATGGAAGCGTGGCTGTTAATCCGCGTCTACAGCCCCTCTGACCACCACCAACATTCACACGCATTCATACACCAGTGTGAGAGCAGCACTGGAGGGAAGGCGGGTAAAGTGTCTTGCCCAAGGACACAACAGCACATGACTAGGTCAGAGCGGGAATCGAACCGCCGACCCTTCGATCATTGGACGACCTGCTCTACCACCTGATCCACAGCTGCCCTTAAATGGTGTTTCTGTAAAGGGAAGCAGCTGCAATTTTTGTTTTTTTTTTCAATACAAACTGTGTTTTCTAGTTGCAGTGTCTGTGTCATATTTCACTTTGGTTGTTCAGCATCTGGGCTCCATGCCATCCCTTTAAATCTTCTGATTCTGGTCCCGATTCCTATTATCTATCTATTCTCCTATTCCTCTTATACTGGTTACAAACACGTTCCTTCAGATATGAAGAAATGTTCTCCTAAAAACAAAGTGGGTTCCACCTGGTTCTGTTCTGACTTTTAAGAAAATACCGTAAATGTAAATATTTGCAGCATTTCTGGGTTCTATGTCAGCGAGAACACGTTCTAAGATCTGGAACATTTGAGTCAAAGTGTTTCCAGAAGACAATTTAAAACTGAATTTTAACTCCAGGTTCATTAATCAGAGAACTTTAAATATTAATTACAGATAATGAATAAAATACATAAAGTTTTATTTAAGAACATAAAGAACCAACAACGGAACCCAGAGGAACTCCACCACAGATTACAGCTCTAATGTTTCCTCCTGCTTTCTGTTTCCAGCAGCTTCTCTCAGCTCATTAGGAGCTCGTCCTGTCAAACCAATCAGCTGCCTCTGAGCTCATAAACAGGAACCACTGAAGCTGTAGGAAGCTGGAGCTCATTTGCATATTTAATTAACCCTACTTCTAATGAAGAGCTCTCTCTGAGTTGAACCTCCAGCCAGTCAGAGGCCAGCTCTTTATGAGGACCAATCAAACAGCAGCAGAGAATTTCTCTGAAGTCTCGTTAAGTCTTTCCTCATTAAGACTCAGCTGATGAGTAGAAACAGGATCAGGAAGAGGAAAGAACATTTAAAAGTCAAATTTCAGAGAAAAGAATGAAGAAGAGTTGAAAACAACCAGCAACCAGCAACATCAGCAACCAGCAACATCAGCAACCGGCAACCAGCAACATCAACAACCGGCAGCATCAACAACCAGCAACATCAGCAACCGTCAACTAGCAACATCAGCAACCAGCAACATCAACAACCAGCAACACCAGCAACCAGCAACATCAGCAACCAGCAACATCAGCAACCAGCAACATCAGCAACCAGCAACCAGCAACATCAACGACCGGCAGCATCAACAACCAGCAACATCAGCAACCGTCAACTCGCAACATCAGCAACCAGCAACATCAACAACCGGCAGCATCAACAACCAGCAACATCAGCAACCGTCAACTAGCAACATCAGCAACCAGCAACATCAACAACCAGCAACACCAGCAACCAGCAACATCAGCAACCAGCAGCATCAACAACCAGCAACTGGCAACCAGCAACATCAGCAACCAGTAACATCAGCAACAAGCAATACCAGCAACCAACAACATCAGCAACCAGCAACATCAGCAACCAGCAACATCAGCAACCGTCAACTAGCAACATCAGCAACCAGCAACATCAACAATCAGCAACCAGCAACACCAGCAACCAGCAACACCCAAAATCGGGTAAGTTGTCCAGCAGAAAGTTGCAGCAGTAAGTTGCCCAGCAGTCAGTTGCCCAGCAGATAGTTGCCCAGCAGATAGTTGCCAAGCAGATAGTTGCAGCAGTAAGTTGCCAAGCAGATAGTTGCACCAGTAAGTTGTCCAGCAATAAGTTGCAGCAATAAAATTGCCCAGCAGTAAGTTGCAGCAGTAATTTGCTGAGCAGATAGTTGCAGCAGTAAGTTGCCCAGTAGTAAATTGCAGCAGTAAGATGCAGCAGTAAGTTGCAGCAGTAAGTTGCCTAGCAGTAAGTTGCCCAGCAGATAGTTGCAGCAGTAAGTTGCCCAGCAGTAAGTTGCAGCAGTAAATTGCCCAGCAGTAAGTTTCCCAGCGGTATAAATAAAAAGTTAGATGTTCTCAGCGTCCTCCGCGACGAGATTCGAGACCTGAAGGTAAGTTTGGAGAACGCCTATCAACAGGTAAGTGAGCTCCAACTGGACAACGCGGAACTACGTTCTAACTTTTCCGCAGTTACAACCGAGCTGGAAACGATTAAAAGGGAGAATAAAGCGCTTAAAGAAACTGTACTGGATGTCCAATCCCGTAGTATGCGGGACAATTTAATATTTTCAGGAATCTCTGAAAGCACCACAGATAATCCGGAGACAGAAATTAAGAAATTTATGACAACGGCTTTAAAAATTCCCCAGGAAACGGTGAATAATATTTCCTTTCACCGCGTTCACAGGCTCGGAGCCCGTAGAAGCAATAAATCCCGTCCTATTATCGCTAAATTCGAACATTTTAAACAGAAAGAATTAGTTAAAAGTAAAGGACGGGAGCTTAAAGGGACCTCTTTTGGAATGAACGATCAATTCCCGAGAGAGATCAATGAGCGGCGGAAGGTATTGTTTCCCATACTGAAGCAGAACAGACAGAAGGGTAAAAGGTCTACCTTGGTTGTAGATAAACTTTATATTGACGGCCAACTGTACCGGGACCCCAATACCACTCCCTGGCTGTTCTGATCAGTATGGTGAAAAGAAAGAGCTTCGTTTATTTACTATAAATAATGTATATATTGTGTGTATATATATGAAGGTATGTCTATGTGTATATGTATTTAATCTCTCTATGGCTACTTATAATAATGGCTCACTGTTTTATGTTTGACCCCCTTCTGTTCACCTTTTTGTCTACCTCCCCTCCCTCTACTTCCCCTAACCACCTAAACTCACACCTCCCCTCTCCCCCCACACAAACTCCCTATGTAAATCTTTTGTGTGTTATATATGTCGAGGCACCAGTGTTCTTTGTTTTTTTTGTGCTCACGTTTGACATGTTTTACAGTCTTGTTATCCACACCCATCATAGATTTAAACCCTGCTATACACCCATCCAACGTTATCAGTAGACTGAGTTTATTTCATAACATACCAATATTAGGAAGCTGCTCACATAGCTCTACATCCAAGGCTGAACTTAAACTGTCTATATGCATAAACTAACTCTGGTCTCCTGGAATGTGTGTGGCACTCGCTCACAGGCAAAAAGAATAAAAATCTTAGACCATTTTTCAAAATTAAAAGCAGACATTTGTCTCCTACAAGAAACCCACCTACAAAAATCTGAAGAAAAATTACTTATTGGCATGAACTTAAATCAGGTTTATTCTGCCTCTTATAACAGTAGACAAAGAGGAGTCTCTATACTTATTCATAAGAGACTACTTTTTACTTTAAATGACATAATAGTTGACTCAGAAGGTTGATACATTATTATCCAGGCAACTATATTCAATAAAGAATATACGATTGGGAATTTGTACGCCCCTAATAATGATGATCCTTTTTTCATTCATTTTTCTCTCAACTATCTGATTTAACAGCAAACTCAACTGTTATCATTGGAGGAGACTTCAACACAGTCCTAAATCCATCAGTAGATCGCTCCAATAACACAACACGTACAAGGCAATCTCAATCTGCTAAAGTAATAGAAGAATATATGGATGATTTTGGCCTTGGCGACAGCTGGAGACTAAAAAATCCAACAAAGAAGGAATTCACCTTCCATTCCTCGGTGCATCGATCATTTTCAAGAATTGATTTTTTTCTTACAAATAATTCTATTACTGAGAAAGCTTCTACAAGAATACACCCCATTATTATCAGCGACCATGCACCAGTCTCCCTCTCCTTACAAACTGACCTCACCTTTAAACCACCTCCTACATGGCGTTTTAACATCTCACTGTTAAAAGATGAAGAGTTCGATAAGATCATAAGGAGAGAGTGGGCAGACTATCTGGAAATGAATGACTCCCCAAACTCATCTCCATCTTTACTCTGGGAAGCAGGGAAAGCAGTACTTAGAGGTAAAATTATATCATATTCATCGTATAAAAGAAACAAGATCAAAAATTAGAAAGAGATCTAGAAGATAAAATTAAACAACTAACTGATGAATATACAACAAACCCAAATAATCAGATATGGACTGAATTACAAAATACAAAAATACAGCTAGATGAGATGTTATCCAAAAGGACCGAGTTCATAATACAACAACTGAGATACAACAACTTTGAGCATAATAACAAATCAGGCAAATTTCTTGCAAACCAACTCCAACGCAATCGGGAAAAATCTCTCATAACAGCGATAAAAGGGACAACTGGTGAGTATACGCAATCACCAGAAGAAATTAATCATATTTTCTACAATTATTATTGGAATCTGTATTCAGAAAATAACAAACCCAACCCTGAGCATATTGAGGCATTTCTCAGTAGTTTAAATATGCCTCAGTTATCTACTGAACATAAAAATATCCTAGATGCTCCACTGTCCATAAATGAGCTGTCCAGTGCTGTAGACAGTATGCCTAATGGTAAGGCACCAGGTCCAGACGGTTTTCCGGCTGAATTTCTGAAGCACTTCTGGTCAACGCTGGCTCCACTGTTTTTTAGATTAATAACAGAAATTAAAACCAGTGGTCACATACAGCCTCACATGAACACAGCAGCAATTAAACTTTTATTAAAACCAGATAAAGACCCGACCCTTCCGTCAAGTTATCGCCCGATATCACTAATTAACACCGACATTAAAATTATTGCAAAGGCCTTGGCGTCTAGACTAGAGACAGTAATTTCAACAATTATTCATAATGATCAAACCGGCTTTATTAAAGGTCGACACTCTACCAACAACGTAAGAAGGCTCTTAAATTTGATTAACATGTCACAGCGGCAGGACAAAAAGGCAGTTGTCATATCGTTGGATGCAGAAAAAGCCTTTGACAAAGTTAACTGGTCCTTCCTCTTTGCTGTTCTAAATAAGCTTGGCTTTGGAGAGTCATTTATTCACTGGGTATCAGCACTATATGATTCTCCCAAAGCTACTGTCACCACTAATGGAATCGCCTCAAAGACTTTCACCTTACAGAGAGGCACCAGACAGGGCTGTCCACTCTCTCCTTTGTTATTTGCGATATTCATTGAGCCGTTGGCAACAGCTGTGCGCCAGGATGTCAGGATCCAAGGAATCCGCTCTGGGCAACAGAACACAAAATTAATTTATACGCAGATGATATATTACTTTATTTAGAAGAACCGGCTATTTCATTAAGGGAAGTATTTAACTTAATAACTAAATTTTCAGAGTTATCAGATTATTCCATAAATTGGACAAAATCAACATTACTTCCGATCACAGAAAATTCATGGAGTCCTGCAGACCAGGACCCTCACTACTCTTTCCCTACAGGCAACTTAAAATACTTAGGCATAAAAATTTCACCTAAATTATCTGAATTAGCTCACTTATATTTTCCCCCATTACTGGATAACATCACCAATGACCTACAGCGCTGGAACAATCTCCCTATATCTCTTATGGGACGAATAGCTACTATCAAAATGAAAATCCTACCAAAAATAAATTACTTCTTTGCAATGATTCCATTCAAACCAACGTCCAACTGGTTCCAGTCGCTGGACTCGGCTATCACAAAATTCTACTGGAATAATAAAAAAGCAAAAATCAGTCTATCTACTCTTCAGAAAAGTAAATCCGAAGGAGGTCTAGAAGCACCAAATTTTATGCATTATTATTTAGCTAACCAGCTACAATATCTTATTCTATGGACACAACCTACCGGAGATGCCAACTGTTGGTTAGAATTAGAACAGAAGGATTGCAATAGCATCAGACTTTCAGACATACTCTTTATTACAACATCCATCAAACGACATAACTGTTTTAAAAACCCAATGATTTCCTCCACCTTGACCGCTTGGTGGAAGGCATTAGAAATTACAAACTCTAAATTGGAGCCCTGTAAGTTTTCTCCCATTTGGTACAATCCTGATTTTCAAGTTAACAATCAGCCGCTCCATTTAGCTGTTTGGGAGCAGAATGGAATCACACATCTCCACCACCTCTTCTCAGATAATACGTTCATGTCAAATACAAACTTGCTTCAAAAATACAAAATAAAAAACGGGAATTTTTTACATTATCTTCAAGTTAAAAATATTATTAAGAAAGAATCCCAACACTTCAAAGCACGCTCCGGCCGCCGGCATTAGCTGAAGCAATCATAAAGCTTTCTCTGACAACAACTAAAACCCTCTCTAAAATATATAAGTTACTCTCAAGCACCGATACAATACATTTACCCATCTCTAAATGGGAGTCAGATCTATCTATATCTCCGGAACCAGACTTCTGGACTCAAATTTGCGATAATGCATTTAAAATGACAAAATACACAAACTTACAACTCATCCAATACAAAATCCTCCAGAGAACACATATTACTCAATATATGATGAACAAAATGGGATTCTCCGACTCCGACATCTGTCTCCAGTGCTCCCAGAACACTGCTGATACATATTTTCATGCTCTATGGCTGTGCACCCCCGTAAAAAATTCTGGACCAACGTCTCAGAAAAGCTTTCTGCAATCTTAAACTGCAGGATTCCTTTATCTCCAAGTCTGTGTTTACTCGGCGACTTAACAACAACGGACCTACCACGCAAACAATCTCAATCCTTACTTGTAGCCCTCGCCATTGCCAAAAAAACAATCCTTGTTAACTGGAAAAATAAGCAATCTCTGAACATTAATCTCTGGTTGAACCTCCTAATAAATCACATTTCAATGGAGAAAATCTCTGCTTCAAATAAAAATCAGTTGTTAAATTTTATACAAACATGGTCTCCGTATGTTAACTCCCTTAACTTAAACCTGGTAACCTGACTCTGCCTGTTAGCGAGAACCACCACATCACCCCAATATATGTTGCTGCTTATGTATGTTGGCATTGTGTAACTAATGATTGTCTTCAGTTAGGAACCCAGTCGCTGTCAGCAGGATCAAGCGGGCCGTATCGACGACAACTTACAGTCAACAACTCCCCAGGATCCTCTGTCTATATGCATGAATGGCTAACTTGGTGTTACTGCATGCTTGGCTAATCTTCCAGGTGCTGTCCCCTGTGGCTCGGTGTGGTTGGCCTTGTTCCCCGGGCGGCGCTCGGTTTGGGCGGGCGCCGGGTCGCCTCGGGGGCCGGGGGTCGTGGGGGGCTGGTGGCGTCCTGCGGGGTGTCTGCTTCTGTGGGGGGGCATGGTGGGCGGTTCGGCTCGGTCGGGTGCCTGGTTTGGGCGCCCGCCGGGTCGCCATCTGCGACTAAAAATGTCGTGGGTGGCGGCCCGGCGGTCGTTTGGGTCTGGCGCCCGGTCGGGCTGGGTCGCCTGTCGTGTTCTCTTCATGGGGGTGACCGCTTTGTGTGGTGTCGTTGGCCTCCCGTGGTTCCCTTGGCGCTTGCGGTGGCCTGGCGGCCGTCTGGATCGGGCGCTGCCCCCGGGTCTCTGCTGGGTCGCAATGCGTCTCGGCCGTCTCCCGGTGCCCGCGGCGGGTGCTGTGCGGGGGTGTTGCCCGGGGGCTCGGGGCGGCGCTGTTCCGGCATGGCCTGTTGCTCTTCGGCTAGCGGTTGCGGTTCCGGCCTGGTGGGTCTCTGGGTGCCCCGTGGTACCCTCTCCTCTCCCCCTCCTCCTCCTTGCCTTTTTCCCCCCTCGCCTCCCTCCTCTCGTCTTCCTCCGCCTCCTTGTCCCCTCTCTCTCGCCCCCTCCCTCCTCCCTCCCCTCGTCTTCCCGCTCTGCTGCCTGTCCTCTCCTTTCTTGTCGTCTCCTCCTCCCCCTCCTTCTCCTGCCTTCCTCCCTCCCCCTGGGGGGTGGGGCGGGGGATGGGTGTGGGATGGGAGGGCGGGTGTGGGATGGGGTGGGGGGGCTTGGGGGGCTGAGGGGGAGGAGGGTAGGGGGAGGGGGACCGGGTGCGGTGCGCAGGGGCGTTCTGGCCTGGCCTGCGCCGTCTGCCCGCTGGGACGCCGGGGCTGGGGGGTGGGGGGTTGGGGATTGGGGTGGGGGGGTGTATGGGGGGGCACTGGGCGCTTGTATATACACTTGGGTGGGTCACATTCACGGTGCAGGGCTAGTGTTCACCAGTTGGGGAGCTGGTGAACTCAGTAACAGGGTAACTCACAATAGTTTTACTGGCGTGATCTCCGGGGCTTCTCCCTGCCGGGCCCGAGGGCCTGGGTTGTTGCGCCTCCCCTGGTGCTCCTTCCTCTCCCTCCCTCCCTCCCTCCCTCCCTCAGGGTCGCGTCTCTCTGGGCGGCCGGAGGTGGGCTGGGCTCGTCTGCCCTTTCGGTGCCGTTGCCCGGTCCCTTGGTGCTGTTTTCCGGTGAGCGGGTGGTCACCCGGATTTGGGTGTGGAAGGGGTGGTGTGGGTGGTGTGGTTGGATGGGGTGGGGTGGGGTGGCTGGGCGAGGGGTGGGGTGGGGGGGTGGCCTGGTGGGGGGGCTGGGGGGGTGTTGGGGGTGGGTTGTGGGTGGGCGGCATGGTGGGGGAGGGGAGGTGGCGTGGGTGGGTGGCGGAGGATGGGACGGTGGGGGGGGGGCGGGGGTTGGAGGTCTGGTGGGCGGGGGGGCCGGGTTGTGGGGGAGGGTGGAGGGGGGCAGGTGGTCATGGGGGAAGTGGGGCTGTGGGCCGGTGGGGCGCCGTGGGGGTCCGCTATGGCCCGTCCTGCTGGCCCGGGCCTTGGGGCTCTGGCTGTGTCAGGGGGGGGTCGCTCCGGGCTCCTAGGCTGGGTCTCCGCTTGGTGGCTCCTGCGGGGGGGCTGGGTGGACCTCCTTGGGCTGGAGGGGACAGCTCCCTCCTTTTGGTGGAGGTTTTCATGCATGCCAGACCCACCACACCGGCACCTACCAAAACTCAATGGAGTGTGTTCCTCCGGTTACTGAGTCAGTGGAGGTTGCTGGGTTAGTGTCTGTGGATCTCACTCTGCTCTATCTATCCTTCTTGTGGCCTCCTGACATCTTCATGATTGATCCAGTTGGGATTTTGTCGTATTAGGTGTTTGTGAAGGGTCTTAGATTTGTAAATGGTTTTAAGGTGTGAATTAAAGAGTACAAACAAATAAAATGCACCTTTTCTCTTAGAACACTGTCTATGCCTCACCTTTCTGTCTGTCCTGTGTTTGTTTTATGTTTCACTTGGGTGTGCACAGCCCTCAATGGCATAATGTAGAAAACAGCTTGAAATAAACATGATAGGTTAATTTGCCATGAGGGCCGGTGATGGTCACAGTCACAAAGAAGAAAAAAAACTTGCACATGAAGCTTGAGCAATGGCACCATGAGTGGTTGGTGTCATTTTTGAGCGGACTTGCAGACAAAAAAAAAAAAAAAAAAAAGTTTCCCAGCGGTAAGTTGCCCAGCCTTTTTGCAGTGGGGAAAGCCATTGACGTCTTCAGAGGAAGTTAAACTCTGTTGCTGAGTGGCAGACTGATGTCGTCGCTGTGGAAACTGTCTGTGTTCACCAAACAATAAAAAAACAAATACACAACTGTCACTCAAACTGTGTTTGTGACTGAAACTGTCTGACGTAACTTAAAAACACAACAGTGAGAGAAACGTGGTGTGTTCAGGTCGTGGTGCGTTCAGGTCGTGGTGCGTTCAGGTCGTGGTGTGTTCAGGTTCGTGGTTCGTTCAGGCCGTGGATCGTACAGGTCGTGGTGCGTTCAGGCCGTGGTTCGTTCAGGTCATGGAACGTACACGTCGTGGTGCGTTCAGGTCGTGGTGCGTTCAGGCCGTGGATCGTACAGGTCGTGGTGCGTTCAGGTCGTGGTGCGTACAGGTCGTGGTACATACAGGTCGTGGTGTGTTCAGGCCGTGGTTCGTTCAGGCCGTGGTGCGTACAGGTCGTGGTACATACAGGTCGTGGTGTGTTCAGGCCGTGGTTCGTTCAGGTCGTGGTGCGTACAGGTCGTGGTACATACAGGTCGTGGTGCGTACAGGTCGTGGTGCGTACAGGTCGTGGTACATACAGGTCGTGGTACATACAGGTCGTGGTGTGTTCAGGTCGTGGTGCGTACAGGTCGTGGTACATACAGGTCGTGGTGTGTTCAGGTCCTGGTACGTACAGGTCGTGGTGCGTTCAGTTCGTGGTGTGTTCAGGTCGTGGTACGTACAGGTCGTGGTGTGTTCAGGCCGTGGTACGTACAGGTCGTGGTGCATTCAGGTCGTGGTGCGTACAGGTCGTGGTGCGTTCAGTTCGTGGTGTGTTCAGGTCGTGGTACGTACAGGTCGTGGTGTGTTCAGGCCGTGGTACGTACAGGTCGTGGTACGTACAGGTCGTGGTGTGTTCAGGTTGTGGTACGTACAGGTCATGGTGCGTTCAGTTCGTGGTGTGTTCAGGTCGTGGTATGTACAGGTCGTGGTGTGTTCAGGTCGTGGTGTGTTCAGGTCGTGGTATGTACAGGTCGTGGTGTGTTCAGGTCGTGGTGTGTTCAGGTCGTGGTATGTACAGGTCGTGGTGTGTTCAGGTCGTGGTGTGTTCAGGTCGTGGTACGTACAGGTCGTGGTACGTACAGGTCGTGGTGTGTTCAGGTCGTGGTATGTACAGGTCGTGGTGTGTTCAGGTCGTGGTGTGTTCAGGTCGTGGTACGTACAGGTCGTGGTGTGTACAGGTCGTGGTGTGTTCAGGTCGTGGTACGTACAGGTCGTGGTGTGTTCAGGTCATGGTGAGTTCAGGTCGTGGTACGTACAGGTCGTGGTACGTACAGGTCGTGGTGTGTTCAGGTTGTGGTACGTACAGGTCATGGTGCGTTCAGTTCGTGGTGTGTTCAGGTCGTGGTATGTACAGGTCGTGGTGTGTTCAGGTCGTGGTGTGTTCAGGTCGTGGTATGTACAGGTCGTGGTGTGTTCAGGTCGTGGTGTGTTCAGGTCGTGGTATGTACAGGTCGTGGTGTGTTCAGGTCGTGGTGTGTTCAGGTCGTGGTACGTACAGGTCGTGGTACGTACAGGTCGTGGTGTGTTCAGGTCGTGGTATGTACAGGTCGTGGTGTGTTCAGGTCGTGGTGTGTTCAGGTCGTGGTACGTACAGGTCGTGGTGTGTACAGGTCGTGGTGTGTTCAGGTCGTGGTACGTACAGGTCGTGGTGTGTTCAGGTCATGGTGTGTTCAAGTCGTGGTACGTACAGGTCGTGGTGTGTTCAGGTCGTGGTGTGTTCAGGTCGTGGTATGTACAGGTCGTGGTGTGTTCAGGTCGTGGTACGTACAGGTCGTGGTGTGTTCAGGTCGTGGTGTGTTCAGGCCGTGGTACGTACAGGTCGTGGTACGTACAGGTCGTGGTGTGTTCAGGTCGTGGTGTGTTCAGGTCGTGGTACGTACAGGTCGTGGTGTGTTCAGGTCGTGGTGTGTTCAGGTCGTGGTACGTACAGGTCGTGGTGTGTTCAGGTCGTGGTGTGTTCAGGTCGTGGTACGTACAGGTCGTGGTGTGTTCAGGTCGTGGTGTGTTCAGGTCGTGGTATGTACAGGTCGTGGTGTGTTCAGGTCGTGGTACGTACAGGTCGTGGTGTGTTCAGGTCGTGGTGTGTTCAGGTCGTGGTATGTACAGGTCGTCGTGCGTTCAATTCGTGGTGTGTTCAGGTCGTGGTACGTACAGGTCGTGGTGTGTTCAGGTCGTGGTGTGTTCAGGTCGTGGTATGTACAGGTCGTGGTGTGTTCAGTTCGTGGTGTGTTCAGGTTGTGGTATGTACAGGTCGTGGTGTGTTCAGGTCGTGGTGTGTTCAGGTCGTGGTACGTACAGGTCGTGGTGTGTTCAGGTCGTGGTGTGTTCAGGTCGTGGTATGTACAGGTCGTCGTGCGTTCAGTTCGTGGTGTGTTCAGGTCGTGGTGTGTTCAGGTCGTGGTGTGTTCAGGTCGTGGTATGTACAGGTCGTGGTGTGTTCAGGTCGTGGTATGTACAGGTCGTGGTGTGTTCAGGTCGTGGTTCGTACAGGTCGTGGTGTGTTCAGGCCGTGGTTCGTACAGGTCCTGGTACGTACAGGTCGTGGTACGTACAGGTCGTGGTGTGTTCAGGTCATGGTGTGTTCAGGCCGTGGTGCGTTCAGGCCGTGGTTCGTTCAGGTCGTGGTACGTACAGGTCGTGGTGTGTTCAGGTCGTGGTACGTACAGGTCGTGGTACGTACAGGTCGTGGTGCGTTCAGGTCGTGGTACGTACAGGTCGTGGTGTGTTCAGGTCGTGGTCCGTACAGGTCGTGGTACGTACAGGTCGTGGTGCGTTCAGGTCGTGGTGCGTACAAGTTGTGGTGTGTTCAGGTCGTGGTGCGTTCAGGTCGTGGTGTGTTCAGGTCGTGGTACGTACAGGTCCTGGTACGTACAGGTCGTGGTGTGTTCAGGCCGTGGTTCGTTCAGGTCGTGGTGCGTTCAGGGAAAGCCTCTCTGGTTCTCAGAGCAGTAATATTCATCGCTGTATTAAACGGTTCTCTGGAGGCTCCACATTATTCTGCTGTCAGTCACTCTAATGAGATTCAGTATATCACCTGCTGACTGACAGCTACCCATAATCCCTCAGTGCACACCTGAGACCTGCACACGCTCACATCAGGATTCACCTTCATCACCCTCATCTTCATCACACGGTTCCCATAGAGTTCCCCGGATCAAATTGTCACCTCCATCATTTCATCACACAGTCAGACGTTCTCACAGCGTTCTAAAGGAACCAACAAAGAACCTGACATTGTGAGGCTCAACCCCAGGTTTGAGACCCTGCAGGAGGACGTGGTATGGCCTGTGCAGGGGGAGGAGCTTCTGGCAACCAATCACAGCTGTTCTTGGCGAACCTAAGAACTCGAACTGTTCTCAGAGAACGTTTAGGGAACATCTGTAATCTGTTCCCTAATTAGCAAAATATTTCTTGTAAATGTTTTCAATAAATGATTAAAAATCTTGCAAAAAATCATACAAAATATCTAAAGTGATTGCAAATATATTTGTAAAACTTCCAAAATTTTCTTTAAGAACATTCACAAAAAAACATCAAACAAAATTCAGTGAAATTTGCTGGACTTTGGTTGATATTTTTGTGAATGTTCTTCAACATTTTTTTCCACCAAAAACATGTCTAAAAAAAGCTCAAAAATGTTAAAAATGTGGACATCAGAAGCTTCACTGTGAAAATACATTTTCTAATCACATTTTAAACTGTAAAACGGTCCAGTCTGACCCGCAGGACGACACCAGAGTTAAAGCTGAGTCCAGGAAAAGAAGGTTCTGCTGTCTGGACGTGAGTTCTGGACAGCTGAAGATGAAGCTCTGTGTTTGTGTCTGACCCTGACATGTTTCCTGTTCACTGGACGAACACACTGGAGACCTTCCCATCATGCATTTCTGCAGCAGACGGAGAAAAAAGCAGCTCCTCTGTTTTCAAAAGGCTCTGCAGTCACGTCCTCCTCCTCCTCCGACTCCCCCGACTCAGAGGGGGAGGATGAGATTAATGCTGGGGAGGAGGAGGAGGGAGGCAAAGAGCGAGTGATTCCTCCTGGGACGGACGGGGAGGAGGGGGAGGAGACCAGTTAACCCAGTATCCAGGAACCAGTGCTAGACTGGAGATTCAGAGGCTGTCAGAGAGGAGAGAGTGAAAAGCTGCCGAGTGGAGACAAAACTGTGACAGAAAACAGCTCAAAGCAGGAAAGGTGAGCTAAAAAGACGGAAAAAAATCAATAAAACAACTGAAATTAGAGAAAGCTGTCAGAAAACCACACAAAGCAGGATAAGTGAGACTTAAAAACGCAAAAGTGAGATGAAAAATGACAAAACAGCCACAAAAAGACACAAACAAGACATAAATAATTCAGAATGAAACAACCAGAAGGAGACAAACAGTCCAAAAGGACAAGAGACAAAAACTGAACAGAAACCAGCCTGAAGGAGAAAAATAAAAACAAAGACTTAAAGACACAATAAGATGACAAACAGGAACAAATAATCCAAAATAAAACCAACTGACAGAAGACAGTTCTGCGTTCTCTCCAAAGGGCTGCCGACTCTCACGCTTTGGGGCGGCATGGTTCAGTGGGTAGAGCGGCCGTCTTGTAACCGGAGGGTTGCCGGTTCGATCCTGGTCTGGAGAACTCATGTCCAGGTGTCCCTGAGCAAGACACCGAACCTCTGACTGCTCCTGATGGGTCGTGGTTAGCGCCTTGCATGGCAGCTTCTGCCATCAGTGTGTGAATGAATGTGTGAATGTGACGTATCATGTAAAGCTCTTTAGGTATCGTTTCAGGAAGAGGTATGAATACAGTTAGAGTGAGATTTGGTGTAGGACGGAAGATGCGGACCAGATTTTCACAAATCTGGCTTTCTCTAGAGTAGAAACGCTCTCATGCCACACTCCCAATATCACAGGGACAGAAAAAGAAACAAAAATATCCACTTTGCTGTTATGGGAATATGTAACCTTTAGGGAAATCCAGTCCGCGTTATTACTCCAGAGAAGGCCACATTTGTTAAAATCCAGTCCACATTTTCCGTCCTATTCCAAATCTCAAGCTAAGGTCTGGTCACAACTTGGCAACCTTTTCTCCATGCTCTAGAGTTAAAAGGAGGGACAGGTTAGAGCGTAACACCATTATAACAGGGAGCAGGTTAGAACGTAACACCATTAAAACGAGGGACAGGTCAGAGGATAACACCGTTATAACAGGGGACAAGTTAGAGCGTAACACCGTTCTAACAGGGGACAGGTTAGAGCGTAACACCGTTATAACAGGGGACAAGTTAGAGCGTAACACCGTTATAACAGGGAACAGGTTAGAGCGTAACACCGTTATAACAGGGAACAGGTTAGAGCGTAACACCGTTATAACGAGGGACAGGTTAGAGCGTAACACCGTTATAACAGGGAACAGGTTAGAGCGTAACATCGTTATAATAGGGAACAGGTTAGAACGTAACACCGTTATAACGAGGGACAGGTTAGAGCGTAACACCGTTATAACAGGGGACAGGTTAGAGCGTAACACCGTTATAACAGGGGACAAGTTAGAGCGTAACACCGTTATAACAGGGAACAGGTTAGAACGTAACACCGTTATAACGAGGGACAGGTTAGAGCGTAACACCGTTATAACAGGGGACAGGTTAGAGCGTAACACCGTTATAACAGGGGACAAGTTAGAGCGTAACACCGTTATAACAGGGGACAAGTTAGAGCGTAACACCGTTATAACAGGGAACAGGTTAGAGCGTAACACCGTTATAACGAGGGACAGGTTAGAGCGTAACACCGTTATAACAGGGGACAGGTTAGAGCGTAACACCGTTATAACAGGGGACAAGTTAGAGCGTAACACCGTTATAACAGGGGACAGGTTAGAGCGTAACACCGTTATAACAGGGGACAAGTTAGAGCGTAACACCGTTATAACAGGGAACAGGTTAGAGCGTAACATCGTTATAATAGGGGACAGGTTAGAGCGTAACACCGTTATAACAGGGGACAGGTTAGAGCGTAACACCGTTATAACAGGGGACAAGTTAGAGCGTAACACCGTTATAACAGGGAACAGGTTAGAACGTAACACCGTTATAACGAGGGACAGGTTAGAGCGTAACACCGTTATAACAGGGGACAGGTTAGAGCGTAACACCGTTATAACAGGGGACAAGTTAGAGCGTAACACCGTTATAACAGGGGACAGGTTAGAGCGTAACACCGTTATAACAGGGGACAAGTTAGAGCGTAACACCGTTATAACAGGGAACAGGTTAGAGCGTAACATCGTTATAATAGGGGACAGGTTAGAGCGTAACACCGTTATAACAGGGGACAAGTTAGAGCGTAACACCTTTATAATGGGGGACAGGTTAGAGCGTAACACTGTCATGTGATTTTGTAGGTTCAGAACCACAGAACATCTTTAAAACGTATAGAAGAACCTCAAACTTTGCCAGATTCAGGCTTGAAACCATTTCCAGGAACCAAGAAGCAGCTTTAAAACAAGAGGAACCAAACAGAACGTTCTGGAAGCCACAAAGAGCCTACAGAACCCAGACAGAACCTACAGAACCCAAACAGAGCCTACAGAACCCAGACAGAACCTACAGAACCCAAACACACCCACAGAACCCAGACAGAGTCTACAGAACCCAGACAGAACCTACAGAACCTACAGAACCCAAACAGAGCCTACAGAACCCAAAAAGAGCCTACAGAACCCAAACACACCCACAGAACCCATACAGAGCCTACAGAACCCAAACAGAACCTACAGAACCCAAGCACACCCACAAAACCCATACAGAGCCTACAGAACCCAAGCAGCGCCTACAGAACACAAAAAGAATCTACAGAACCCAAACAGAGTGTACAGAACCCATACAGAGCCTACAGAACCTACAGAACCCATACAGAGCCTACAGAACCCATACAGAGCCTACAGAACCTACAGAACCCATACAGAGCCTACAGAACCCATACAGAACCTACAGAACCCATACAGAGCCTACAGAACCCATACAGAGCCTACAGAACCCATACAGAGCCTACAGAACGTAAACTAGTCTTAGAACATAAAAAACAATCAATAGAACCAAAGGATCGATAAATGTCAGCAAATATTGATCAGAAAATCCTGAAGCTTTAACAAAACATTAATAGAACGTCGACAGAATTTAACAAAACATTAATAGAGCATTAATAGAACGCTAATAATGAAGGAATGATTTTAATGTTTGAACAGATTTTAGTTAAAAGATTGATTTTATTTAGAGCTTCTGACGTTTATCGAACTAAATAGAATGTTAATAAAACATTGGTAGAACATCAATAAAGCATTAATAGAACTTTATTAGAACGTCAACAAAAGTTAAACATTAACAGAATGTTGATAGAACATTAACAGAACATTACTAAAACATTGATAGAACCTTAATAGAACACTAATGGAACATTAATGGAACGTTAAACAGCAGCAGACGTCAGAACGGATGATGGATGAAACAGTCCTTTATCAGCTTGAACAGGCGTCCACGGCAACCACACACTCACCATGGCAACGCTGCAACACTCCGATTAGAATACACACACACACACACACACACACACAGAGTCAGGTGTGTTACCTGTCGATGATGACCGGGTCAGACGGAGTCTCATTTCTGTTTCCACAACTTTTCTTATCACAGCAGCGACTGGAGGAGAGAAACACAAACAGTTACACAATATAACACAACCAGTAGACAACAAGATAACACACACCATAACACACACCAAAGCACACAATATGACACAATTTAACACAAACAGTTACACAATGTAACACAACATAACACACAACAACAGACAGAGCTGTTCTGGTTCTGGTTCTGGTTCTGGTCTTCAGGTGTTCTTACCTGCACATGATCTCATGTGTCAGCAGAACTCGGCACATCTCTGGGTTCTTGTCCTGTCCCTCATAGATGATGGCCTGAAACACACACAGGAACCGTATTAGAACCTCCTCAGGAACCAAATTAGAACCTCCTCTGGAACCGCATTAGAACCTCCTCTGGAACTGCATTAGAACCTCCTCTGGAACCGTATTAGAACCTCTTCAGGAACTGCATTAGAACCTCCTCTGAAACCTCGGGTCAGCTAGTAGAACCCTGTCAGATATACTAGTTCTGGAGTTAGAACCCTGGTTCTGTTTTGGGTTCCATCGTTTCCGTTCTGATCCAGCAGCAGAACGTTTGATCTTCTCAGTGTTTCAGACACGAGGCAGCTGGAACCATGAAAATGCGGTTCCTAGCAGAACAAGTTCGTTAAAGCTGCTAATCGAATGACTCGTTGGGATTAATTGGGTTCCACTAGTTAGAACAGAGGAAGCTGACGGAATGTTCAGAAACATCTGGAGATGATGAGGAGACATCAGAGTTCTAACATCTGGAACAAGTAGGTTCAGGTTCTCCTGGTTCAACAGGTGGAACATGAACCAACCTGCAGGAGCTCAGAGGTTCTAGAAGGAACGTTTTGGTTCCGGAGATATTCAGAGAACGATCTGAAGCCTTCACCTGTGGGCTGCTGTGATTGGACGGTGTGGGATCAGTCCTACCTGTTTGGTCATGGAGTCGATGAGGCGGACGTACAGGTCCTGCTCGGTTCTCACTCCTGCAACAAACACCGTGGTTACTATCAGAACGCCTCAGTGTCATACAGGTGGACAAAACAAACACACCCACCATTACTGTAGAGCAGCTGCAGCTTGTAGTGGATCCCGTTGTTGGTCTTCTCCCCGGTCGGCTCCTGGAGCACACAGATGAGTAAAACAAGTGCACCTGACCCCGAAGGACGCTTCATCTACATGGTGCGTTTGGTTTCTATCTTCGGATGAACTTTGGGTGCGTTTGGTTTCTATCTTCGGATGAACTTTGGGTGCGTTTGGTTTCTATCTTTGGATGAACTTTGGGTGCGTTTGGTTTCTATCTCCGGATGAACTTTGGGTGCGTTTGGTTTCTATCTCTGGGTGAATTTTGGGTGCGTTTGGTTTCTATCTCTGGATGAATTTTGGGTGCGTTTGGTTTCTATCTCTGGATGAATTTTGAGTGCGTTTGGTTTCTATCTCTGGATGAATTTTGGGTGCGTTTGGTTTCTATCTCTGGATGAATTTTGGGTGCGTTTGGTTTCTATCTCTGGATGAATTTTGAGTGCGTTTGGTTTCTATCTCTGGATGAATTTTGGGTGCGTTTGGTTTCTATCTCTGGATGAATTTTGGGTGCGTTTGGTTTCTATCTCTGGATGAATTTTGGGTGCGTTTGGTTTCTATCTCTGGATGAATTTTGGGTGCGTTTGGTTTCTATCTCTGGATGAATTTTGGGTGCGTTTGGTTTCTATCTCTGGATGAATTTTGGGTGCGTTTGGTTTCTACCTCTGGATGAATTTTGGATGTGTTTGGTTTCTATCTCTGGATGAATTTTGAGTGTGTTTGGTTTCTATCTCTGGATGAATTTTGGGTGCGTTTGGTTTCTACCTCTGGATGAATTTTGAGTGCGTTTGGTTTCTATCTCTGGATGAATTTTGGGTGCGTTTGGTTTCTATCTCTGGATGAATTTTGGGTGCGTTTGGTTTCTATCTCTGGATGAATTTTGGGTGCGTTTGGTTTCTATCTCTGGATGAATTTTGGGTGCGTTTGGTTTCTATCTCTGGATGAATTTTGGGTGCGTTTGGTTTCTATCTCTGGATGAATTTTGGGTGCGTTTGGTTTCTATCTCTGGATGAATTTTGGGTGCGTTTGGTTTCTATCTCTGGATGAATTTTGGGTGCGTTTGGTTTCTACCTCTGGATGAATTTTGAGTGTGTTTGGTTTCTATCTCTGGATGAATTTTGAGTGTGTTTGGTTTCTATCTCTGGATGAATTTTGGGTGCGTTTGGTTTCTACCTAACTTTCCATCTGTTCTTGTGTTAATGTGACCTTTGGCTGGAGGTGTGTATGTTTTCCGTTTCTTCCCACAGTGCTTCCATCCCCTCGATGTCAGAATCTCTGCGTCTGGTTCTCACCTTCTCTTTTTCCACGAAGTCCACGTAGGTGGTGCGTTCAATCTCCACCGGCTGGCCCTGCCGGTCGTACAGCGCCAAAACAAAGTGGAAGAAGTTGGACTTTCTCAGGTTGGATGGCGGCTGCTTCTCGAAGTGAGCGCGAGCTAACCCCACCCCGCTGGAGCACAGACAGTTCCACCGGACAACAAAAGAAACAAACATTTTTTAAATGAAGGAGAGAAAACAAGATTCACTTTTATTTTATTTAAAACATTAGAGAAAACTGAACTAATAACTCTGAGGATTAGTTTGATGTTCTGTGGTTCTCTGTCAGGACCAGAACCTCCTCTGGAAACATCTCAGGTCTGAAGGGTTTTTTTCATTTCTCTTCTAAATGTTCAAATCAGGAACCTGCAGACATTCTGTTTGTTCTCAGAGAACAAAAGCTGCTGGAACCGAGAACCCTCTGAGGACCGAGACGAGCTGCTTAAAGCTGAAGATCCTCCGAGGAAAAGCTCAGTGGCAGCACACATTCACCAGCCGTGTTTCAGCCGTGTTCCAGCTGTGCTACAGCCGCGTTCTAGCTGTGCTACAGCCGTGTTCCAGCTGTGCTACAGCCGTGTTCTAGCTGTGCTACAGCCGTGTTCTAGCCATGTTCCAGCTGTGTTTGAACTCATGTTTAAATATGAACAAACACATTTGAGGTGTTTTCTGAGGATAAATAAAACCCATCATTAAAAGAGAAACTCGGGATCCACTAACACGCGTGTTCTCAGCAACACGCTGCAGGGAACATTAAAGGAAATCACTTTAAATTCAGCCAAACACTGAATCACACACGACTTTTATAAATATTCATGTGATGAGTCTCTGACCTGACCGAACGTTTTAGAAATGTTCAGATTTAACGTCAGAGAAACGTTCAGATTTAACGTCAGGGAAACGTTCAGATTTAATATCAGAGAAACGTTCAGATTTAATATCAGAGAAACGTTCAGATTTAATATCAGAGAAACGTTCAGATTTAATGTCAGAGAAACGTTCAGATTTAATGTCAGAGAAACGTTCAGATTTAATATCAGAGAAACGTTCAGATTTAATATCAGAGAAATGTTCAGATTTAATGTCAGAGAAACGTTCAGATTTAATGTCAGAGAAACGTTCAGATTTAATATCACAGAAACGTTCAGATTTAACGTCAGAGAAACGTTCAGATTTAATGTCAGAGAAACGTTCAGATTTAATATCAGAGAAACGTTCAGATTTAATATCAGAGAAACGTTCAGATTTAATGTCAGAGAAATGTTCAGATTTAATATCAGAGAAACGTTCAGATTTAATGTCAGAGAAACGTTCAGATTTAACATCAGAGAAACGTTCAGATTTAATGTCAGAGAAACGTTCAGATTTAATATCACAGAAACGTTCAGATTTAACGTCAGAGAAACGTTCAGATTTAATGTCAGAGAAATGTTCAGATTTAATATCAGAGAAACGTTCAGATTTAACGTCAGGGAAACGTTCAGATTTAATATCAGAGAAACGTTCAGATTTAATGTCAGAGAAACGTTCAGATTTAATGTCAGAGAAACGTTCAGATTTAATATCAGAGAAACGTTCAGATTTAATATCAGAGAAATGTTCAGATTTAATGTCAGAGAAACGTTCAGATTTAATGTCAGAGAAACGTTCAGATTTAATATCACAGAAACGTTCAGATTTAACGTCAGAGAAACGTTCAGATTTAATGTCAGAGAAATGTTCAGATTTAATATCACAGAAACGTTCAGATTTAACGTCAGAGAAACGTTCAGATTTAATGTCAGAGAAACGTTCAGATTTAATGTCAGAGAAACGTTCAGATTTAATGTCAGAGAAATGTTCAGATTTAATATCAGAGAAACGTTCAGATTTAATGTCAGAGAAACGTTCAGATTTAACATCAGAGAAACGTTCTGATTTAATGTCAGAGAAACGTTCAGATTTAACATCAGAGAAACGTTCAGATTTAATGTCAGAGAAACGTTCAGATTTAACGTCAGAGAAACGTTCAGATTTAATGTCAGAGAAACGTTCAGATTTAACGTCAGAGAAACGTTCAGATTTAACGTCAGAGAAACGTTCAGATTTAAAGTCAGAGAAACGTTCAGATTTAATGTCAGAGAAACGTTCAGATTTAATGTCAGAGAAACGTTCAGATTTAACGTCAGAGAAACGTTCAGATTTAACGTCAGAGAAACGTTCAGATTTAAAGTCAGAGAAACGTTCAGATTTAATGTCAGAGAAACGTTCAGATTTAATGTCAGAGAAACGTTCAGATTTAAAATCAGAGAAACGTTCAGATTTAACGTCAGAGAAACGTTCAGATTTAACGTCAGAGAAACGTTCAGATTTAACGTCAGAGAAACGTTCAGAGTGAACTGATGAGAATCAGTCAGAAGCTCTAAATAAAATCAATCTTTTAACTAAAATCTGTTCAAACATTAAAATCATTCCTTCAGAATAAACTCCTCTCAACACTAACGGGACCTTTCCTCACTTTTTAATTTAAACACAAAAGTTCTTTTCATAATTACATTAATTATAATAATTGTAATTATTCCAATAATAATTAAAATAACTACAGTTATTGTAATAATAATTATAATTATTCCAATAATAATTGTAATAATTATAATAATCATTTAACTAATAACTCTAATAATTGATTGTTCTGGTTCTGATCCTCTGGATTTATTTTCTGCTCTGTGTGATAAATGTCATTCATCTTCTGAAGAACGGCAGCAGATTAGTTTCATCTGTTTTATGATTTATAGAATAAATTTCCTGTTTTAAATGAACATTTAAATGGTTTAAATGCAATAATTCAAGTTTAATCTGCAGAAATGGATTAAAAAAGGATTCAAGATTCAACAGAATCTTTCAGCAGAAATATAAGAAGATCAAAACAAAATATTCTGTTTTCTGACAAGCGATGGAACTGATTTATTTTATTCTGCTGCTTCAGGACAATATTCATATTTATCAGAAATAAATTAACGCTTAAAGTTTCGTCTGTGATCAGATTTAAAAACAGAAATATTAAATACAGAAACGCTTCACAGTTTATCAGATATAAAAAAAATATCAAACCAGTTTGGGCACATATATTTCATTAGTTATTCTATTTGTTATAATTATTCTGTTTATTATAGTTATTCTGTTTATTGTATTTATTCTGTTTATTACAGTTATTATATTCATTTTCTGTATCCTATTTGTTCCATTAATTCTATCTGTTTCGTGCAGTCTATTAATTCTGTTTAGTAGATTTAATATATTTATTTTAAGTATTTTATTTATTCTGTTTATTACAGTAACAATAATAACAATAATAACAATATAGTAATAATAATAAAACATTTCATTTGTGCAGTGGTTACATGGTTACACATATCATCAGAAAACAGGTTATTACATGAATTAGAGGTTTTCTGTTGATTATATTTATTCTATTACTCTATTGTTTTATTTATTATATTTATTCTGTTCTTGTATTTATTCTCCTTGTCTCTGCGGCTCCGTCTCTGCTTCTTGTCCAACATTTTCGTGGTTCGCAGATTTAAACGTGTCGAAGGAAAAGCGACGGACGACGACGCTGAGCAGAGAAACTTTAAACCAGCGACTTGAACACACCTGGAATAAGCTGGAATAAACAATAAAACACATCTGGAATAAACTGGAATAAAAAATAAAACACACCTGGAATAAACTGGAATAAAGAATAAAACACATCTGGAATAAACTGGAATAAAAAATAAAACGCACCTGGAATAAACTGACGGAAATAAAATAAAACATCCAGGAATAAACTCTAATAAACTGAGAGAAATAAACCTAAACACCTGGAATAAACTCTAATAATTTCAAATGAGCTGATCTAAATAAGATAACACTGCTGGATTAGAACAATGTTTCTTTCAGGTTTTAGGAGTAAACAAGAGAATCTTTGGATGATTCTCTAAAAGCATTTTCAGTTTGATTGAGGTTTTTACTCCTGGTGATGATAAAATAAATCTGAACCAACCTTCTGGACTCTTTAAAGGACTCCCTGCATCGGTACGTTGTTTTCTGACTAAAAGAATCTTTGATCTGTTAGGTTTAGGTTCAGATACCTGAGGTTCTCCAGCAGTGTTCCTAAAGGTTCTAAAGCTGTGCTGTGGTTCTGGAGTCCGCTGGGACTTCAGCTCCCACAATCCCTCTGGGTTTACCTCTGAGCGGCCGTGTTGGCATCCACCACGCCGGCCGAGTGCATCCAGGACCGGACGGCCAGCGGCTCCTCCTTCATGCTGGCCGTCGCCCCCCGAGGAAGGTTCTCCTGGATCCCGAACATCTACGCTCGAACCACAGACCTCACAGGACCCACATGTTCTTCAGGACAGAGGAGAACTTTAAAACTTTTTACTGAGGAATTTAAAACTGCCCTTTGAGTGTTTTAATGGTTTTCAGGTTCCTGCTGGAGCAGAGCAGAAAAAAGAATAAAATCCTCAGAGAACGTCTGCAGGTTTTCCCCAAAGAGGAGCAGCAGCAGGAGGAGCTCTCAGCCCCGCGGCCCCCCAGGACTGGACCCGCATCCAAAAACCCCAGGGTCTCCTCTTAGGGGGCGGGGCCTGCCGTATAAGGGCACGGCTCACAGGCTGGGTGGGGGAGGCGCTCCAACCGGCCAATCAGACGGAGGGAGAGCAGGTGTGTGTGATGGAGAGAGAGAGGGGCCTTGATTGCCCGCTGCACTCATTAACTCTCTCTCTCTCTTACACACACTCTAACACACACACACACACACACACACACACACACACACACACACACACACACACACACACACACACACACACTCTAACTAGTCAGGCTGAACTGGTTCCAGTGTTCCTTTACCTGGTTCCAGTGTTCCTTTACCTGGTTCCAGTGTTGCACTAACTGGTTCCAGTGTTCCTTTAACTGTTCCAGTGTTCCTTTAACTGGTTCCAGTGTTCCTTTACCTGGTTCCAGTGTTCCTTTAACTGGTTCCAGTGTTCCACTAACTGGTTCCAGTGTTCCTTTAACTGGTTCCAGTGTTCCACTAACTGGTTCCAGTGTTCCTTTAACTGGTTCCAGTGTTCCTTTAACTGGTTCCAGTGTTCCTTTACCTGGTTCCAGTGTTCCTTTAACTGTTCCAGTGTTCCTTTAACTGGTTCCAGTGTTCCTTTAACTGGTTCCAGTGTTCCACTAACTGGTTCCAGTGTTCCTTTAACTGGTTCCAGTGTTCCTTTACCTGGTTCCAGTGTTCCTTTAACTGGTTACAGTGTTCCTTTACCTGGTTCCAGTGTTCCTTTAACTGTTCCAGTGTTCCTTTAACTGGTTACAGTGTTCCTTTAACTGGTTACAGTGTTCCTTTACCTGGTTCCAGTGTTCCACTAACTGGTTCCAGTGTTCCTTTACCTGGTTCCAGTGTTCCTTTAACTGGTTCCAGTTTTCCACTAACTGGTTCCAGTGTTCCTTTAACTGGTTCCAGTGTTCCACTAACTGGTTCCAGTGTTCCTTTAACTGGTTCCAGTTTTCCACTAACTGGTTCCAGTGTTCCTTTAACTGGTTCCAGTGTTCCACTAACTGGTTCCAGTGTTCCTTTAACTGGTTCCAGTGTTCCTTTAACTGGTTCCAGTGTTCCTTTAACTGGTTCCAGTGTTCCTTTAACTGGTTCCAGTGTTCCTTTAACTGGTTCCAGTGTTCCACTAACTGGTTCCAGTGTTCCTTTAACTGGTTCCAGTGTTCCTTTAACTGGTTCCAGTGTTCCTTTAACTGGTTCCAGTGTTCCACTAACTGGTTCCAGTGTTCCTTTAACTGGTTCCAGTGTTCCACTAACTGGTTCCAGTGTTCCTTTAACTGGTTCCAGTGTTCCTTTAACTGGTTCCAGTGTTCCTTTAACTGGTTCCAGTGTTCCACTAACTGGTTCCAGTGTTCCTTTAACTGGTTCCAGTGTTCCACTAACTGGTTCCAGTGTTCCTTTAACTGGTTCCAGTTTTCCACTAACTGGTTCCAGTGTTCCTTTAACTGGTTCCAGTTTTCCACTAACTGGTTCCAGTGTTCCTTTACCTGGTTCCAGTGTTCCACTAACTGGTTCCAGTGTTCCTTTAACTGGTTCCAGTTTTCTGGTATTGATCCTGAATCTGCGTCATTCAAGTTTGATCGGGATGTAGACTGGAACCTTAGCCAATAATTAATGAATCAATGACGGATCCTTGAACCGGTTCCTCTGGAGGTCCTGAACCTCCTCAGGACTCTGACATTTGGTTCTGCACAGATACCAGAACCAGGACCAGTTCCGTCCAGGTACCAGAGCTAACCCTAACCCTGATCCTCCTGGTCCATCCTCCTGGTACCTGGAGATCAGCTGCTGGTTCCTCCTGATCATCTGCAGATGCTTCATATCTGCGTCTGTTTAATCTGCTGCAGAATTCTGCTGCCGGTCAGACGGAAACTTCCAGAAAAAGACGAAGAACACCAGGAGGAGAATGCTGAGGCCTCCGAGGAGGAGGAGGAAGAAGAAGTGGACGAACAGGAGGAGGAGGGGGAGGAGGGGGAGGAGGAGGAGGAGGAGGAGGAAGAAGAAGTGGACGAACAGGAGGAGGAGGGGGAGGAGGAGGAGGAGGAGGGGGAGGAGGAGGAGGAAGATCTGCAGCATTTGGAGACGGAGGGGAAACTAAATCTGATCCTGAAACAATGAAAGGATGAAAATCATGAAAAATAAAGATTATATGATTATATTTATAGATTAATAGTTATTATGATTACATATATATTAATAGGTATTTATATGCATTTATAGTTATTATGATTGTTATTCATGTATTAAAAAGCATTAAAGCTGCAGGTCAGATAATCAATCAATAACTAATCAATACTCAGTGATTCCATCATTAATAATCAATCAGCTGCTGCCCTGAAGGTTCCTCACAACAAAACGCTGAAAACTGGATTAAACCAGGTTCCACTGAAGGTTCCATTGGAGGGTTCTACTATAGGTTTCACCTGAGAATGGAGAGAAGGTTAGTGTGGATCTCAGAGGTTCTAAGAACATGTGATAAGAACGTTCCATCTGATAGTTCATTTATCTGGATTCATAATAAAATCAGTTCCTGAGCTCCAGTTTGTTCCAGAATAATTAATCTACATTCTGCTGCATTGTCTCTGGTTTCATGTTTCTGGAATAAATTCATGTATTATTATTATTATTATTATTATTATTATCATCATCATCTGTTATTATTACTGTTGTTATTATTATTAGTAGTAGTATTGTTATTATTGTTATTGTAATATTATTATTACTATAAAAAAGAAGAACAATCAATCATTTAATTTCATTAATGATTGTTTCTGGGATCAGCTGATCACAGACCACGACCTCGGTGTGTGTGTGTGTGTGTATGTGTGTGTGTGTGTGTGTGTGTGTGTGTGTGTGTGTGTGTGTGTTTTGGACACACATTTGCATTTAAATAGCGACATCACAGTGTTCAGCGGTGGGTTTCCCAGATGTCACGACAAAGTCAGAGACCAGCTGTCACACACACACACACACACACACACACACACACACACACACACACACACACACACACAGACACACACACACACACACAGACACACACACACACACACACACACACACACACACACACACACACACACAGAGACACAGTAAACTAATCGATGAAGGATTTTTAGAGTTTGATGCTGACGGATTCAGACTGAAGGAAACCATCACCTGGTCCACAGGTAGGTTATCTCACCTGAACATTGTCCAGAACATTTTTAATTGTAGAATCAATAGTAATAATCAGTAATCGATCAATAAGAGGCTGTGGATTGGTTTCCAGGTGATGATGTCATCAACCTGTACAGGTGTGTCTGTCTGATGAACCACAATAATTATCAATGAATAGAATCATCATCTGATTCACTTTTTAAACTTTATTGATCTTTGATAGGACGAGCTCCTCACAGCTGATTGATAAACATCTGCTTGACAGGGATGATTATTGATTATTGATTATGTCTACCTCAGGTTCAAACATAGGTTCTATTAGATCATTAGAACCTGATCAACCTGCTCCCTGTTGATTCTGATTATCGATCAGTTCATTTCTTCTGAACAGGAACAGCAGCTGTCAGAGTCCAGTGATCTCCAGGAAGACCAGGAAGACCAGGAAGACCTGGAAGACCAGGAAGACCTGGAAGACCAGGAAGACCAGGAAGACCAGGAAGACCAGGAAGACCAGGAAGACCTGGAAGACCAGGAAGACCAGGAAGACCAGGAAGACTAGGAAACCAGGAAGACCAGGAAGACCAGGAAGACTAGGAAACCAGGAAGACCAGGAAGACCAGGAAGACTAGGAAACCAGGAAGACCAGGAAGACCAGGAAGACTAGGAAACCAGGAAGACCAGGAAGACTAGGAGGACTAGGAAACCAGGAAGACCAGGAAGACCAGGAAGACCAGGAAGACCAGGAGGACTAGGAAACCAGGAAGACCAGGAAGACCAGGAAGACCAGGAAGACCAGGAGGACTAGGAAGACCAGGAAGACCAGGAAGACCTGGAAGACCAGGAAGACCTGGAAGACCAGGAAGACCAGGAAGACCTGGAAGACCAGGAAGACCAGGAAGACCAGGAAGACTAGGAAACCAGGAAGACCAGGAAGACTAGGAGGACTAGGAAACCAGGAAGACCAGGAAGACCAGGAAGACTAGGAAACCAGGAAGACCAGGAAGACTAGGAGGACTAGGAAACCAGGAAGACCAGGAAGACCAGGAAGACCAGGAAGACCAGGAAGACCAGGAGGACTAGGAAACCAGGAAGACCAGGAAGACCAGGAAGACCAGGAAGACCAGGAAGACCAGGAGGACTAGGAAACCAGGAAGACCAGGAAGACCAGGAAGACCAGTCAGCTGAGCCCAGAGCAGACCTGTAGCACTGTACTCGACCGATCAATCAGGGTCAGGATCAATATATCTTGATAATCACTCCTGATCAATAACTAACAGCTCAGTCAGGACTCAGTAAATTCGGGTCATTGTTTTTGTATCACTAATTTTAATCAGTTAGTTAACAGAGTGAACTCTGATAAGATGATTGATTACTGATCGGTTCCTCTCTGCTGGTTTGATTTATTTCTGTTTCTCTCTTTCTGCTGTTTAACTCATTTTATTTTATTTTATTTTATTTTATTGTTCTGTTGAGTTTCTGCTGCAGGAAAAAAGATGACAAACTGGAAATAAAAGAGAAACAAAAAGACAACAAACACAGGAGCAGCAGGAAAAACTCTGAATAAAAGAGAAACAAAGCGACCGACCTTCAGCTGCAACACACAAACACACACAGCTACACACCGCAGAGAGACGGAGTGTGTGACTGTGTGTGTGAGAGAGTGTGTGACTGTGTGTGTGTCTGTGAGTGTGTGACTGTGTGTGTGTGTGAGACTGTGTTAGAATGTGTGTCTGAGAGTGTGTGTGCTGCAGAGGGATTTCCAATCGTCCCAGTTCAGGGAATTCCCTCCATCCCAGCAGAGGAGTAGGCGAGTGAGAGCAGAGCGACACCAAGAGGAGAGACAGAGAAGTGTTCTGTTAGAACATTAGTTAGAACGTCTTTATGTGGGACAAAGAATAAACAGAAGTGTTTAAGAAGAACATCTTCATGTGGAATCAAACAGACCTGTATCTACAATACACTATACTGCCAAAAGTATTGGCTCACCCATCCACATAATCAGAATCAGGTGTTCCAATCACTTCCATGACCACAGGTGTATCAAATCAAGCACCTGGGCATGCAGACTGCTTTTACAAACATTAGTGAAAGAATGGGTCGCTGTCAGGAGCTCAGTGAATTCCAGCGTGGAACTGTGATAGGATGCCACCTGTGCAACAAATCCAGTCGTGACATTTCCTCGTTCCTAAATATTCCACAGTCAGCTGTCAGCTGTATAATAAGAAAGTGGAAGTGTGTGGGAACGACAGCAGCTCAGCCACCAAGTGGTCGGCCACGTAAACTGATGGAGCGGGTCAGAGGATGCTGAGGCGCATAGTGCCAAGAGGTGGACAACTTTCTGCAGAGTCAGTGGCTACAGACCTTCAGACTTCATGTGGCCTTCAGATTAGCTCAAGAACAGAGCTTCAGCAGAGAGCTTCATGGAATGGGTTTCCATGGCCGAGCAGCTGCATCCAAGCCGGACATCACCAAGTGCAATGCAAAGCGTGGGATGCAGTGGTGTAAAGCAGCCACCACTGGACTCTAGAGCAGTGGAGACGCCTTCTCTGGAGTGACCAATCACGCTTCTCCATCTGGCAATCTGATGGACCAGTCTGGGTTTGGCGGTTTCCAGGAGAACCATACTTGTGGGACTGCATTGTACCAAGTGTAAAGTTTGGTGGAGGGGGGATTATGGTGTGGGCTTGTTCTTCAGGAGCTGGGCTTGGCCCCTTAGTTCCAGTGAAAGGAACTCTGAATGCTTCAGCATAACAAGACATTTTGGACAATTCCATGCTCCCAACTTTGTGGAACAGTTTGGAGCTGGCCCCTTCCTCTTCCAACATGACTGTGCACCAGAGAACAAAGCAAGGTCCATAAAGACATGGATGACAGAGTCTGGTGTGGATGAACTGGACTGGTCTGCACAGAGTCCTGACTTCAGCCCGATAGAACACCTTTGGGATGAATTAGAGCAGAGACTGAGAGCCAGGCCTTCTGGTCCAACATCAGTGTGTGACCTCACAAATGAGCTTCTGGAAGAACGGTCAAAAATTCCCATAAACTCACTCCTAAACCTTGTGGACAGCCTTCCCAGAAGAGTTGAAGCTTTTACAGCTGCAAAGGGTGGACCGACATCATATTGAAATGTATGGATTAAGAATGGGATGTTACTGACGTTCATATGAGAGTCAAGGCAGGTGAGTGAACACTTTTGGTAATACAGTCTATCTATATATCTATATATAAACCTGTATCAATAATGTCTGTAATTAATAAAAGCATCATCAGAGGACTGACAGTGAACATCTATTTATATATGTATTCATACAAATGTTCACTTTCCATCCTGTGATGACACTTTAATTATTAATGATTATTAATGTTGGACAAATCTGAATTTATTAATATTGATCAGATGTGAACTAAACGGCATGAATTAATTATTGGCTCTGATGTTTCAGCTGCTTTGCAATGAATGATGTCATTATTTATTGATCAATCAATTTGATTCATTTCAGTTTAATGGTTGATCAGTCAGCCGCTTCATATCTGTCCAGGTGAACCTGTGATAGGCTGTTACCTGTCCAGGTAAATTTGTAACTGTTGAATAAAGCCAATGATCAGACTCAACATGAACAAAAGACACTAAGGTTTTCAAAATACAACCCGACTACGATCAAACTACCACCAGACTATAGCCGATTGGTTCTCCTGTAACGTCTGTAAAACGCTAAATGATTGTTTCTGAGGGATGAATACCTGTGATCAGATTAAGTTCTTCTGTTTCCTGTTTGATCAGAAAGGATCAAAGACAGTATCGATTATTGTCCTTTCACAGAGAGTTTTCACCTTCAAAATAAAAGTGTCTGTCAGCACAAACAGAGGACACCGTTGGACATCTGGAGCCGCCAGTCAGAGCTGCATTAATTAACCTCCGCTGTTAATTAATTAAAGACGTGTCAGCTTCAATTAGCACCAATTAAAGTGCTGGGAACACTTTAATCAACCGCGATGGACCAAAACCTGACTCACTGTTCCAGCTGCATGCTGCCTGTCAGACCAGACTGAGGCATCAACTTCCTGTCGACCAGACTGAGGTTTAACGTCTTGTCAGACCATACTGAGGGTTTAACTTCCTGTCAGACCAGACTGAGGGTTTAGCTTTTAGTCAGACCAGACTGATGGTTTATCTTCCTGTCAGACCAGATTGAGGGTCTAACTTCCTGTCAGACCAGATCGAGGGTTTCAGTTCCTGTCAGATCAGATTGAGGTTTAACTTCCTGTCAGACCAGACTAAGGGTTTAACTTCCTGTCAGACCAGATCGAGGGTTTCACTTCCTGTCAGATCAGATTGAGGTTTAACTTCCTGTCAGACCAGACTAAGGGTTTCACTTCCTGTCAGATCAGATTGAGGTTTATCTTCCTGTCAGACCAGACTGAGGGTTTATGTTCCTGTCAGGCCAGACTGATGGTTTATCTTCATGTCAGACCAGATTGAGGGTCTACTGCAGGGTGAAGTGTGTTTCCATGGTGACCTCTTACAGTTCAGTACATGTACATTGAAGAAGTCAGTATGCAGACGACATCGCTCTCTTCTGTCATGAAGTATCTCAAATAATCAACTCCTCTCAGACCCAAACCACAGTTCAAACCTGGACTTGTTTGTTGATGTTGTCCAGCTGCTACGAGTTGATCATTTCTTGTTCTTGGTAGTCGTTTCTCCAAAGACGTGATGAATGAGATTCAGGTATGAATACAGGGAGCAGCTTGTGTTGGACATTTGTGGAGAAGAGTTTGATTGTGGAGATGTGAAACTAAAGTCTGTGACCGGTGTGTCAGACCTCCAACATGGACCTTCAGCAGGAAACTCCATCAATTCAGAACCAACATCATGACCTGAGGTGGAATCAGTGAGATCACTTTGTCTCCAATAAGGAGCTCTTAGAGGAAGTCAGGGTAGAAGACCTAGAGGTCAGAAACTATCTCCATGAGATGTTTGTCATGGATGTTGGCCAGCCAGTCAGAACCTCATCTTATGGAGAGGAACCAGAAGAGCTGGTCAGGCACTATTGACTAGGACGATAGGAACGTGTCCTTCAGTGTGGAGATGGATCTGAGGAACCTAGGAACGAGTTCTTCAGGGTGGAGAAGGATCTGACTTTCAGCATCTGTCAGGACCGACTTTAAACCACAGAAGACCATGGAGGAACTGTGAAAAGCTGCTGATCTCCAGACTCTATAATCTATAATCTATCATATTAATATCACCACTATGCTGCTGATGTAGAACCAGTGTGGAGAAACAGCGCCCTCTGCTGGAGGGAAACTTCATCACTCTTTTCTGGTCATTCTGGGAATTTTAGGAAAACATTTAATGAAGTTTTTTAATTGATATAAAAACTTCTGAGTTCTAAAGATATTATTACAGCCTGTAACCAGAGAACCAATAGAACGGCAGGACAGCAGGTCACATGACTACAAACCTCCAATAATAAAGCCACTAGAATAAAATAAAGACGAAACAAGACTAAAAACAATAAAATAAAAAATAAATGATGTCTGTAAAACCTTCAAATTAAAAGCTGCAGGAAGTTTCCTCTTTTCTAAAAGTAAAATACATTCAACAAGTCAGATAATAAATCCAGTTCTGTGTCGTTATATTACCGCTAATTAATCAGATTATTGATTTATTATTTAGTAAGTAAGTAAGTAAAGTTTATTTCTTAAGCGCTTTTCACAGATAAAATCACAAAGTGCTTTACAATAAAATACTAGAAAACAATTTTAAATACAAATATAAAACAATAAAATACATATATAAAACAAAATCAGAAAAATGTCAACCAAATGCTCTTCTAAACAACAGTGTCTTCAGTCCGCTTTTAAAAGAGTCCACAGATTCTGCAAAACGCAGAGACGAAGGCAAAGCGCTCCACAACGTGGGGGCCACAAACTGAAAAGATCTCTGTCCTCGAGTTCTGAAGTTTACACGAGGGATTACAAGCAGGTTCTGACCTGAGGAATTATACTCTGATTATTATTGAGCAGATTAATTATTATTGATTAGATTAGATTATTATTGATTACACTCTGATGATCATTGATTTGATTCTTTTTATTGATTAGATTAATTATTATCGGTTATAGTCTGATGATTACTGATTTGATTTATCGGGTGTTTCTCTCCGCTGATGGTGCTTCCACTCTGTATTTTCTGTGTCTGGTGAGCCATTCTGAATCTTCTGCTGGAGTTTGTCTCCATCTGGTGGACCAACAGAAGAAGCGTCCAGGAGAACCAGCAGGGTCACATGTTCTGAACTGAAGGTTCTCCAGGTGTGTTCTGGTCTCACCTGGTGGCCCAGTGGTGAAGAACCTCTACCAGACGTTCCTGTTCTGTGTTCTGCAGGTTCTGATGGAGGTTCTGATCCACACTGACCTCTTCACTTTGGGAAGAACCTCACGTTCCGTCATCTTTGTTCTTTCTTAAATCATGAGTGAAAAACTGGTTTTGCTTTATCTTCTGTTTTTCCTCAAATTCCAGACATTCACAGAACCTCAAGCAGAACCTGAAGCAGAACCAGAGCCAGGACCAGAACCTGATACAGAACCAGAACCTGAACAGAACGTAAACCAGAACCAGAACCAGAATTCTGTTTACAGGCTACACAGAATGTCACACAGAAGACAGAGGTTCTTTAAAGATCTCTGCAGAAAGAAAACATCTTCAGGATGAAAACTGGAGTTTGGAGGAAACATGGAAGAGACTTTTACCCAGCATGCACTGCAACTTTATCTGTTTCCTCTGCTCTGACTGTCAACATTATGGAACAGAACCAGGAATCCTGCTCTACTCTGGGTTCTGCAGAAACTAAGTACCAGGCTGAGGTTTGACATCTGATCAGAACTTTTGGAGTTAGAAGGTTCCTGCAGCAAAAGTCTGAATGAAACAGAAACATTCAGAAAAAAACTGCTGGAGTTAAATAACTACGGCTCCCATGATGCCTCAGGGCTGCTGGTTCCTCCAGGGGGAGGAGAACAGGGGGAGGAGAACAGGGGGAGTTTGGGAAAGAATGTGTGGAATTTATTTCCTGTTGAGCAGCTCAGAGCAGCAGAGGAGACGGACTGGAACATGAAGAACAAACTGAAGTTCTGTTCTGGAACATGAAGAACAAACCGAGGTTCTGTTCTGGAACATGAAGAACAAACCGAGGTTCTGCTCTGGAACATGAAGAACAAACCGAGGTTCTGCTCTGGAACATGAAGAACAAACTGTGACTCCTGCTGCTGGTTAAAGTCGGTTCTCCTGCAGGAACATGGCTGAACCTCTGCTTAAGAGAACGTTCTCCAGGCTGAGAGGAAAAGACCGAACAAGGAGGAAGACCGACCCCAAACTGAACGGTGAGAAAAAAACTAAACATCCCTGGCAGAGAGGCAGTGAATGCATCATCATCATGTTTAAACTGAGGCAGTGAATGCATCATCATCATGTTTAAACTGAGGCTACATGTATGCATTGCAAATGGGCGTCAACATGTCATGATTTCTACAGGTATGGCTCTAAACTAGAGCTTGTGACACAAAAAGGGTATTAGACTTTTTTTCTTTTCAGTGCTTTAAATTGGGATACAAGTATTAGTAATCATTCCAATGGTATTATTATGTATGTTTTGTTATTTTTGAAATGTTAGTTGTTAAAGGTGACTACCTTCAAAAAATGTAATGAGATTTAGAGCCATACCTGTAGATATCATGACATGTTGACACCCATTTTCAATGCATACATGTAATTCTAACACACACATACAAATTACATGTACTAACTTGAATTCAGGGAGCTCTGTAGTAGTTTATGGTTGATTAATTTAAAAATAACAACAATAATGTTGAATTTTACAGTATCAGTGCAGTGGGATTAAACATGTTAAATTTAATTGTACAATGTCATGTTACAGCAAAAGAACCTATACCTAAGTTATACCATTACTCTTTTTGAAGGCAGTCACCTTTAACACAGAACAAAACATACATAATACTACCATTGGAATGACTACTAATACTTGTATCCCAATTTAAAGTAGTGAAAAGCATAAAAACATTTTGACATCACCCATGGCATTTTGAGTAAGAATATCTCAGTAACTACAAATATAACCCTGCTGCTTTTTTGTACAGTGATAGAAGACAGATGGAACTGTCTTGTAGAAAAATTTGGGGTCTCTGGTACCTGTCCCACACTGAGATTTTTGCCACCAAAAATAGCCAATTAAAAATCTTGTCCAACTTTGGGAGCTCATATTTTCCAAACTGAGGTACCTAGAAAGCTCCAGTTTGCTAAGTTATCACACAAGTTTGTGTAGAATGGAACCCAGGGGTGTTAGAACACTTCTGTGCAGTATTTCTAGTACTTTTAAGGTCCCAAACCCCACTCGTGAGTAGGTATCTCTTAATTTGTATCATTTTTATCAA